>NC_092210.1:23444636-23662160 GCF_043381705.1 Parasteatoda tepidariorum
TTTTTTTTTTTTTTTTTACTTTTCTAATCTCTCAGCGGCAAATTTATCAAGACAGCATATGGGCATACAAAAAATAGCGACATTAAATTATGACATTTAAAATTAAATTATAACTACATTTCAAATTATCAAGGCAATTATTAAAAATACAAACTTTATTGGCGATTAAGTATAAATGGTTACAGGGACATAATTTATTATATTTACCAAAACTAAGATTGCTAGCAATGAATACTTCGAATGGATTCTATGAAAATTTTGTTTTTTGTTCAGAAATTTCCTTTTTGTACCAAAATTTTATTTTAAGTCTAATAATGTCTTTGTTATATATTTGTTGTATACAATGTAATGGCTGCAAGCTTAATCCAAAAAAAAACTTAGCATTGAATTGCGAAAAAATAACAGCAAAAGCAAGCAAAATTCAATGAACACAAAATTATTAAAGATGTTACTGGGTTAATACCCACGTTGGTCAGATATTTCGTTTTATTCCATATCGCTCAAGTCATGGCTTAGTTGGTTAAAGCGCCTGTCTCGTAAACAGGAGATCGTGAGTTCGAATCTCGCCGGTGCCTTTTAGTAAATCTGTTTTTTGATTGATATTTGTGTTTCCATCAAATTCAGAATTTGACACAGTAGGGAATTAATGAATGCTTCTAATGGATTATAAGGAAATTTTGTTTTTTGTTCAGAAATTTCGCTTTTGTACCAAACTTTTATTTTAAGCGCCTGTTTAGTAAGCAGGAGATCGTGAGTTGGAATCTCGCGGGCGCGGGTGGCTTTGAGAAAATCTATTTCTTGATTGATTTTTACGTGCTCGACTTCGCGTGCAGGTCGTCGGGCTACCGAAGCGGGGGTGCCATCCCCTCTGCAGAGGATCAAAATTGTGATGGCATGCCTTCGGATCATGATGTTTCCCAGACCGTCGCTAATAGCCCATTGTGCAGCTCTAGTGCGACGTAAATTAACTACAACTACAACTGATTGATTTTTACAAAAATTCCAATCTTGCTTCAGAGTTAGAATTGGACAAAGTAAGGAATTGCCAACAATGTACGAACTTCACAATTTAAACCTAGACGATAATTTGCATAATGGACTTAATCTCGCTGCTTAAATAACATGCTAACACTAATGTATGATGTTACACGGCATCAAGACTGCCAAAAAAGCGAGTTTCTGGTGCATCCCTACGCTTATGTTATGCTTATGAGAGGATTTGTGAACAGGCTTAATATTCTAGGAAGTTTTATTATTATGATTTGAATTTAAATTTACACACAATTTTATCATTCATGAGAGTTTTCCGTAATTTATAAATTCTATTTGGTCGTGAGTCTAAAGCAAATTTAAGAAAATTAATATCACAACATAAATAAAGTTTAAGGTTTGCCATGTTTTGAGTCTTATCCCTTATTTGGGAACTTTTGTGCAAAACAGCATCCTTTGTTATTTTTTTGGGTAGCTCCATTGCAAGCTTGTGGAGTCTCCCGAGTTCATTTGCTGTTTGTTCCGTTGAAAATTAAATATGAAGACTGCGTTACATTGAAACACTACAAGCATAATTATATTGAATGGCACGCTTTTCAAGCTTTTGGCGAAAAAACCAAGTAACAGTAACCCGGAAGTCTTATGATGAATTTCAACCTCTAGGCACCATTTGTGCGTAGATTTACGTGGTGAACCATCCATGGCAATGTACTATCATATTTTCCCTCCGATCACAACATTTTTCCTATTTAACTGTCAAAAATATTTTATAAAATTTCCACGATACTTTCTTTAATAACTATGTTTGATGCAGTTTTGTTTTGAGTTCCATATAGTTTGTAAACTTAAAAGTTTTTAATCTGTTTGAAAATCAAGATAGAAAGTAACGTATACTTCCTTATACTATGATTGTCCACAGACTAATGGTAAATGCATATGAAGTGTTGCCATAGATAGAGAGTCCCGCTCTGTGCCATCGCGATCGCCAGTACGAGAATTCACTTCTTCTTTGAACGCATATGCAGAGAAATCGGATCAGATTGGTTCTTGTCACGTTAGGAAAAACTGCGTTCTTTTTGTTGGTAGCGCCATCTATAAGTTTATTTTTCCTGTTATACAAGTGTGTTGTCGGATTAACTTGATTCTCTTTCCGGCAGAATGAAAACATGTAGACTAGAATCTAGAAAGAAACCGCCTGTGGATTGATTAACACCGGTTGTTGTGACCATGTGCTATTGTTGATAATCTGTCACTGGAGTAAATAAGATTCCTGTTATTTATTTCTTGCTCTCAAAGATATCTTATCTTCATAACCAGTGTGAGTAATTCTATCTTTTTTTATCTTTCAACATTGTAGATAATTTAAAGTTGCATTTTCGTTTTCTCTTGTTTCTCTTTTTAAAATTATTTATCATTGACGTTTCCTCTTACATTTACCCTTAACAACATTCATTTTTGTTTGTTTATCAATGAATTGTTTCGTATTTTCCTTTCCTTGATTGTTTATGGGAATTGTATGATTAATGAGTTGTGAAATATATAGCTTTATTTTAGTTATTAAAATTTATTTTCCATTGTACTTTTTATGAATGCATTTCATAATTTAAAAATTGTTATAACTTTCAAAATGAAAAAAAAAGCGTGTAATTTATATTAAATATCTTTACGAGTGGACACTTCTTTTATTAACAAATTTTAATGTTTTCTGCCATGTAAGAAAACTTTTTAAATAGAATCATACCCTTTTTTATTAAATGAAAGCAAAAACAGCAATTTTTTACATTGCTCTTTAATAGTTTATATTCTCACCACAAAGTATATGTTTTTTAACTATAAATTAAACTCCTCTAAAGTTAGATATTTATAGTACCAGTGATCAATTACTTAGTCATTTTTAATTGTTACTAAAACAGATCTTTTTTTCTCTCACATAAGCTATTGAATTTATTGATTTTAGCATAAATATATTACTTACATAATTTGTTTTGCTTTTAAATAATTTATTCTCTCCTGTTCTAATTTGTGTTATATTAAGTATATGTTTTTTAAACAATAAAAGTAAGCACCTCTGAAATTAGATATTTATAAAACCTGTGATTAATGAATATTTAGTCATTTTTAATTGATGCATCTGAAATAAATCTTTTCTTTTACTCTTTAAGCTATTGAATTTGTATGGTTGTTGCATAAATATATTACTTACAGAAGAAAGTTATTCAGTTTGTACATGTATAACTCCTCTAAATTAGATGTTTTTTTTAGATCTTCCGATATGTACCTACTGATTTTTTTTTAAATTTGTTAAGTTACTTAAGCTGAGTTTTTTAATAGTTTACAATTGATGTTACTCATAGTTGTGTTTTGAGAAAATTTAAAACAAATGGCTATTGTTTTTTCTTAACAAGTTGAATGAAATATTATCTTAAACATTTCAAAAAATATTCTGGTAGTTTTAATATCAAGACTGAAAGAACAGATAGAGACATGTATATGTATATATATCTATATATATATTTGGTTTATTTAATAATAAACAACTTTACAATGTGAATATCTTTTATAGTAATCTTCAACATGATACTTAGTATATTTCTACAATTAAATCATTTGTAGAGCAGTTAATTTTTTCTTTTTTTAAAAAAATAAGTATTTTAATTATACTTGAAAAAAATAAAGAATGAGGCTGCTTTAAGTATTCTAAAATAATATGACAGTTTGACAGTTGAAGATATTAAGAAAATCTTTTTTAAAAAAATTCTGCTAATTAAACAAAGAATTGTTTTTTATATTAGATGTTTTTAATACTTACTCTAAAGTATGTTAAGCAAATGTTGTGCTGCTTTTTCTAATTTTTAAATTGAGTGTTAGGTAATATTTAAGGGTACAATGTTTTTTATTAATTTTCCTGCTGTGTGCCAGGGTTCTTACTATTGTGGACCAAGATTTTCTTTCTCTTTTTTTCTTCTTCTTTTACTTGGTTCAAAAGTTTTATCATTATTATTATGAATGATTTGATAAAATACTTCTATATTCAATTTATAATATTTGTATGTTTTCTAGTTTTTAAAATAGTTTGGATTGGAATTAACATGTTTTATTGCTTCTCTTTACAATTGTTGTTATATATCTATCTATATATATATAACTAAATTAAGCTTCTAGTTAAGAAAATTAAAATTATGTAGGTATATTCATGTAGGATAGGGTATGTTTTATTTTTGAGGAAGAAAATCTTTAACTCTTTCTTTCCCATTCGTTAAATGGCAGTAAAATTTATTGTAAAATTAATCTTAATAAAAATTTCATGTAAATTTTAACTTGACAAAAACTTAGTAGACATACTAACTTTATTTAACATATAAACTTTAAAACTTTATTTTAACAATATTTAGGGTGTATTATTTTTTATACTAGTGTTTTTAACACTTAATTTGTATTATGATTTGCTAATAATATATATATATATTCAAATTTTTGTTTGATGGTTATTCAGGATACACAACATTTTATATATCATTTTTCTTATCACCATGGTTTTAATATTTTTTTTTTTACCATATTAAATAACTTTTTTACTACCAATTTTCTTCAAATCCTGTATATTTGGTTAATAAAATCTATATATTTTCTAGTTTGTTTCAATAGCTGATATGAAGTATATTTAATTAGATTAGACATTTAATCAAAATAATATTAAAATGGTGTAGGTTCATTTATAAAGGATGTATTGTATGTTTGGGAGGGAAAAAAAACTTAACTTGTCCCATAATATAGTAAAGTAGAATTCATTGTATAAATTTAATCTTAATAAAAATTACGAATTAGCTATAATTATGAAAAAAATATCACTAAGCGTACCAAGTCAGCAGATTTTTATTATGCATTTTTAAGTTTAAAATTGTTGATGAAGGTATAATTTTCTTTTTTTTTTCCTTCCTTTTCGGAGCAAGGAAAAATTTTAAGTATAAAAATGCAGGTTTTACATATTGTTTCATATTTAAACACGCACCAATAATAAAATTTTATATGAAAGTGTCAAGCCATTTCATAGTATGTACTTTTTTCCTTCTATATTGATTATGGATTTCGAAGCATTCCATAATTGTATAAAATAATATATGTTACTTAAATATTGAATAATGAAGTCATAAAAAATTAAAGATGAAGTGAAAAGGCTTTTGTATTTTTTAAATAAAGAAAATATTATTTAGGCTGTGGTACAGCTGGAGAATTTTTTGGGGGGAAGTTTTAAAGTTGATAAGTAATTATAATTTCCATAAATTTTCAATAGAATCACTATTCAGTGCACAAAAAGAAAAAAAAAATCGAACGCCTTATAACATTTTGATGTAGTGATTGAATTTTTACGCATTTAACCTTGAATATCCTTGAGTTTATAGTTTCGAAAGTAGACATATGAACGTATCTTCCTTGGATAAACCTATTTTTCGGTAGATTCGAATTTTTGTAATTTATTTCAGGTTTATTTTTTTTTATTGAAGCAATTAAAATAAATTTGCACACAATTGTGAAACATGTAGGTACAATGATAATTTGATTTTAATTTATTAAGATTATTTATTATTTTTTGAGTTTTTATTGAATGAATTTGAATTTTTTATTGGGCGAAATTTATTTAGGTACATAAATTTTTTTAACATCATTTTTAGCTTTGCAATTTTGAGTGTCGGCAGAATCGGTCCGAATTGTTTCCAATAAAAGATAGACATTTAAAAATAAAAATTTTTTAATTTAGAAATTGTTAATTTTGTCTTTTAAAATTACAAAGAAAAGGAAAAATTTGTCGAAAGAAAGGTATGTTCATTGAAACACTTTTGTTTCCGATTTCGTAATTTAAATTATCCTCTCCACAAATCAAATAAAAGGACGCTACACTGCGGGAGAAACTATTTTCGCGAATTCTATTTCATAATTCCATTTCTAAAATTAAAAGTTTAAGGATAAGTGAATTCAGATATACTTAGAGTAAGCCATGAGATTTTAAATGTTGAAGAAAAAAAGTTTTAAATTATCAAAATGCGAGAAAACTAGTGGAGAACTTTCTCACAATGTAGTCCTTAGTGATTTCTCATTAATTGTTCGCATTGAAGTCTTTTTTTTTTTTTTTTAGTATGAAACTTCATAGCTAACTTTTGGTATGGCTGTGAAGTCACCTTTTCTAATCTTAAGTTTTTAATTACTTATGGAAGTGAAAGATAATTGCCATGAAGAGTTTTTCCTGTGGTATAGCGTCCTCTTAAGAAAGGAAAATAAAATATAGTATGAAAATTAAATGACCAGCGAAATGAAAAAAGAAATGACATACATTTGAAAAGAAAATCTACAGATTTTTATTGATTTCTTTTCTTTTAACATTGCTCTTCAGTGCGCGAAAATCGAATAATTAAATCAAAAAATATCAACACAGCTCCTTTATTTGTTTTGCGCTCTGTATAGCAGTAGTTTTAAATTACTGAATATTTTGTTTTTGGTGCCGGGCTGGCTCAGGCAATAAAGCGGTCTCCTCTTAATGAGGTGATCCAGGTTCGAATCCCAACGGTGGCTGGTTAATACAAACTATGCTCCCGGCTGTCACCGACCATAGTGCTGGCGTAAAATATTGGTTGGGTTAGAATCCCCTTGCTGTCGGACTAACTGTGAGGTAGTCTCGTGGTTTCCTCACCTTGTAACGCAAAGGCGGATCTATACCATCAAATAATTCTCCTTCAATTAAAAATAATCGTTTGTCCCAATGCACGATCCATGAGTTAATTTGTCTTCTGGGTTGGGTTCAAAATTACAAGGCTACGGAGTTGAACATTGATAGTCCAGAGTCGTTTTTAAAAAGTGCTTTAAGGTGTTTATTTCCGATTTTCGTTTTTTAAAAAGCCCTTAAAGGTGTTTTTTTCATTGGGTGTTTTTGAAAAGTGCTTAATTTTCCCTTTTTTAAAATTAGATTTTTCCTATACCATGCTGATTTTCGCTACGAATTATGCAAAAAGACACAGTTCACATTGTTCTATTCAACGTTTTCTCAATTAATTCAACCCCAATCTATTTCGGCGTATTGTCAGTCCGTAGTGTATGAAAACACCATTCGTTTTACATGATTCAAAATTTCATGATTNCAAAATTTTTTTTTTTTTTTTTTTTTTTTTTTTTTTTTTTTTTTTTTTTTGACATGATAAAACTGTCAATTGTCTAAAACTTTCCAACCCTGCCTAATTATGATATCTTTTAAACTGCTTAAAAATATTTTTGAGTGCTTAAAAGGTGCTTATTTTTTGTTGAATAATTTGGCTACGCACCCTGTAGTCGCAAACTTAGAATTAGATCGGCTGTTCAATGCCGATTAATTAGATATAAAATGCCTGTATAAAATGAAACATGCATGAATAAAAATGTATAAATATAAAAATATTTCATGGACTGATACTATAACACACCTACACACACCCCTGCACAACTTTAACTGTGTTGCGGGCCATATTACAACTAAATTTGCCCCAAACCGAAAAAAATTCAAGAAAATAATAGTGTTGGGATTAATAGTATCAGTATAATAATATACCAGAAAAAACAACAATTGAATTATATAATCACTCAGGAATTTAATAAGTAGCGCTTCATTCTAATTTTTTTTTTTTTTAAAGTATACTAAATAATTAAATAGTAAGATTTATATGCAGTCTACTCGAGCCACAACCTAAATGTTTGTTGTGCGGGTTTGTTCTAAAATGATCGATAAAATGAGCGAAACCAAGAATCATAATTTCAGGAGATAAGATAGAGGAAAAGAAATCATACTTTTATTTTTATAGTATTTATTTTACATTATTGCTTCTTTAGTGCGTTTCGTATAACCTTGAAATAGTTGCTTAGAAATCAAACGTTCGTTGCGATCGATCTGTTACTGATATAATTTTTAATAATGTATGATTAGTGGTGCATGTTTTAACTCCTGACCCTTCCCTTGGCTGTGCTGCTGTATTTAAAAGAAGTTAATTAGTTATTTCTCGAAAAACTTTTAAAAAAAAAGTTAGATCTGAATATTTATTGAACTAACAAACTTGAGTTTCCTGGTAGGAAAGAAGTCGTTGGTTCGATCCCCTCCGACCGAAGACTCCCCGTGTAGTAAATGGTGACTGATACACGTTAAATTTGTCGAGTCCTCCATGTTTCCATAACAAATCATACCTCTGAGGGTACTGATCCTAGAGTTTTCTTGTCTTCTGGATTGGTTCAAAATTACAAGGCTACAGAGTAAGTAGTCGTAAACCCAGATTTGGGTCGGCTGTTCAACGACGGTTATAAAGTAAAAAATAAGAACTTGAGTTTGTATGAATTTAAATGAAGTAGATAAATATTTTTTTTCTGATTTCAGTTTTAAGAGTTAGAATTTCTTTTTCAAAATAATGAACATTTTTAATAAAAAAATTTCAAAGTGGGCAATTACGCTTCGTTAATGAAAAGATACTGAAATATATGCTTGAGTAAGTCTCTTAAAAATGTTTTTAAAAATTCTGACATGAATCAAATACTCAAATCTGGTACATATACGAAACAAAATGTATACATTTTTTTACGAGTCCGTCATAGTAGTAGTATAAAAAGAAATAAATTCCTACTGAATTTTATGCGAAGAATGAGTAGTTTAAAAGAAAGGAATAAATTGTTCAAAGATATTCAGTACGCTATAAATAAAATAATGTATCACTTTTCTGATATTAAATGGATTGTATCCAGAAGTTATGATTAATGGTAATAAAACCCTCTTTTTAGCATCAGTATAAAATATTTCGATGTTTTCAAAATTCTTATTTTATGATTGATTGCTACTTTTGTATCCTATCTGTGAGAAGATTCATTAAGTTCTTGTATTAAAGCAGTTTTTGATTATTTTGGTTTTTTTAGTTATAATTTATTAGCAAATTTGAGAAAATTATTTTCCCATGTGAATATTTTAAATATGATCGTTTGACTTATTACGGACATTTTAAGCAAAACTTATCTAGCCTATAAAACATTCTTATTGCATTTCTGCATATTTTGTCTGTTAATGTACTGTGGTGATTTCTATGGAGTGAAATAAATAAATAATAATATTTACTCGTGTAAAAATAATTGCTCATGGAAATACACTTTTATTTTTTAATTTAAAATTTTTATTATAAAGAAAAACTGGAAGAGTTCTCTGGGAGAGAGGATTTTGTAACGAATACGCAGGCAAACAGTTCTTAAAAACATTCTAATTTGCTAAATGTTGCAGGCATAAAACTGTGTTTTAGAAATATTAACTCAAATTCATAATTTAATTCTTTAGACTTTTATTTCTGTGTACGCCTTTGAAATTAGGAATCGTTAATGTCTAAATTTTTTTAATATTTATAAATTTTTTGTTTGAAAAAAAAAGACTTATATTGTTAACCCTTTGACGCAGAATTTTTATTTAACATATTTTTTTATTAATTTAGGTCAAAATAAGTGAAAAAATTTATTTTTAGCATTTTAAAAAGGTTATGAACTACACAGCTTAAATAACCGTTGTCATTTTTTGCGTTAAACGAAAGTAAAATCTTCCAAGCAATAATTTTTAAAATTAACTAATTAGCAGTTATTTAGATCTAAGAGAAGCAGTGAGTCATTATTTTAATTTCTTCAGTTTATGAAATCAATTATGGATAAGTTTTTAAATATGAAAAACACATAAAATGAGCAAAAATGTAAAAACATTTTCAAGGACTTTACATAAGCATGATAATAACTAGTTTCTGACTAAGAACTCTTTTTTTTTATTATTATTATATTAGCCACCATAATAATAACTTATGCACAATTTTAAATGTGTTAAATATAGAGTCGTTTATTCCTTTTTTTAAAATTAATATTTATTTATTTAATTATGTAAAAAATTAGTTTTAATTTGAAATTATAATTAGTTTAACTTTTATTTAAATAAGTGTTATTAATGAAAGCGAGTTAAAAAAAACATTAACAAGAGTAATATTATTAATCATACTAAATTTATAAAGATATGCAAAGAATTCAGCAAACTAAGAAAATCTTAAAAATTCATATTACGAATTAAGTAAGTGAACGGCCCCTATTAAATTTTTATTATTTTTTTATTATTAAATTTTTATTATACGTAACTTGGTTCAGTATTTTTTTAATGAAACGTTTGAAATTTTTCTTAATTATTTTGAAGTGTAAACATAATACATATTGGAGCTAAACATTTTTGTCAAAAGTAAATTATTATATGGTCCTTACATCCAAAATATTATGCAAATCTTAGATTATTGAATTTTTTTCAATCATTTTTAAATGAAATTATTAAAAGATGAATTATATTTTTTTGGAATAACAAATCGTAATAACATAAGATTTTTTACTACATTCGCAAAATGTTAAAATAGTGAAAAAACCCTTAACTTCATTCTTTTTCAAAATCCTGCCTCGAAATTTTATTGAGTTTTTTTCATAAAGTAACTTAAGAGCAATGGAAATTTTAAAAATAATAATACAATAATAAAAGTAATAAGAAAAAAGGTCATATAAGTAGAATAAAAGTTTAAAAACGTATGTAATTAGCGGACCTCCCTCAGGGAAAAAGTCCTACGATTTAAAAAATCAATTACTTATCTTTAGTAAAATTAAATGGATAAAAAGGCGATGGAAATTTTGAAGTGATGAAGCTCAGTATTTGTTGACTGCTCTGAACCCAAATGAAAATACGTAATTACGAATTAGTCAAGTTCAAGGAGTATGGTACTCATCTATAAATAGAACAGCACGAGAAAGTCATTGGCTTGCTGGTGGATGATGGCGCTACACCAGCTCTGAAATTGACCGAAACAAATTATTTTGCTACTCAGGAAAAAATTTAGCTATGTGTAGTTGGTCCTCATGATCAGCAAAAATTTGAGATTTATCGATTCGATTTCAGGAAGGCAGAAAATTAATCCTGAAATCCCGAATCTCTTGCAAAATGCAGCAGAGTTGCACATGAGAGTGCAAGAACCATCAAATCCAGCATAGTGCAGCTTTTGCAGACCCACAACATATGAAATGAAATGATTTGTGCTTTCATACACTACGGACCTACGGTACGCCGAAATGGGTTGTGAAAAAGTTGAACGAATTGTGACAAAGTTGAATAATACAATGGGAAAACCTTTGCTTAATTCGTAGAGAAAATTGATACGTTGAAGAAAAAAAATCTTATTATTTTGGAAAAGGGAAAATTATGCGCTTTTTTAAAGCAGCTGTAAGGGCTTTTAAAAACGAAAATCGAAGATAAGTACCTTTAAGCACTTTTTAAAAACGCTACGAACACTGTAATGCATTAATCTATATTATATAAAACGCTAATACGTACGTATGTATGTATCAATAAAACCGATGATATTTCTTTTCTCGCTCTGGCAACAGTTTTCATTTTTAATTGATTGGATTCGGCGCGCAAGAGCACGTAGTGAGCAACCAGATAACAATAACCAGAGTGAGCATTATCAGGTTGTTCAATTCAGATTCATGCACTAAAAACATGACAATATTTAATTTAAACTCAATTAGGAATTAATTAATTAATTGAAGTGAGAATGCTTTAAAAGGCCGCTGTTGAATTGATATTTTTCTACTGGGAGCTACCTAAACGTCTAAAAAACGTTTAAGTGTTTGTATTGAATGCATTGAATTTTTTTATATTTCGCGTTTATTTATGCATTGAATTTTCACGCTTTAAAATGCAGAATATTAGTGAAGCAATATTTGATAATTTATTTTGCTAATATGTTTCTTATTTAGCTAATGTTTTGATTTTTTCACCATGTACAATCTAAATAGCTAATATACTTTTTTAAAAGCCAATAAGAACATTGGTAGAATTCTTCTACATAAGTACAATACTATGTCTTTGATGATAAAATACTATGTCTTTGATGATAATATATTATGTCTTTGTGCTAGAACATTGTGTTCATTGGCGAGCGAGCGCAGCGAGCCATGGTTCACGGCGTGAACCACATAGGATTGCGTAGCAATTCTCGGGGGTTGGCGAGCGTTAGCGAGCAGGGGGCGGAGCCTCCTAGTATCAATTATAAGACAACTCCTGCATGTGGCTATCACTGACCGATAGTCAATTAATACTCGGTGAATCTTAATAAACTTTATTTGTGTCTAGGTTAGACGGAGTGATTGGCGCCTTAATCTTTTTTTGACCTTAAACTATCACTTTCACACTTCATAAAGAGCAGGTTTGGTTTGTGTTTATGCAAACTTTACCATTTTTATATATTCCCTGGATATTTTTATCTAACACGGATCTTCATCGATGATGGCAGATTTGTTACAACTTTGCCATTTGGACAAATATTTATTATTATAATTTTTTTTTATTTTGTCTGCTGTAAAGAATTTAATAGTTGTAAAGAATTTAAGCAACAGAAACTAATAAAATTCAATTCTTGAATTTACATATTCATAAAATAACATCTTTGTATGATTTTGCTATAACGATGATAAGCTTTGTTTTATTCACCAAAAGACTAATCGTCCCAATTCTTCAACTGAAAATTGAACTGATTACATCGCTATCTCTATTAAATAATTAAAGTAAAACATTTATTATTAAACGTCTTCAGCTACCAACTAGTCTGCCAAATACCTGTCTTCTAAAGATGTACGCATTCATTCATTTCATTTATGTCCTTTTATTTAGAAACTTCGAACAAAATACCATCCTTAGCACCCTCTACTTATAAGTTTTTGTCTCACTTGTCTTCAAATGTAGCTGATCAATTACAATTTGCAAGAATATCTGAATTTTTATGTATTTTCTTCGTATAAAATGGCAAATTCCATAAATGTTTGAATTTTACTGCTTAAGAAAGACCATTAAACAAAGTAATATTCCACATTTTTTAGATAATAAAGACATTCTCAATGTATCCCGCAAATCACTAATGTTTTTTTTTTATGGCAGTTATTGGCTTATGTAATATGGAACAAGTTCGACTACAGTGCGCCATTTTCTTTCTCATGAGACGCAGATGGTCTCTTCAAACCTCTTGTTATTTTTTTAAGACAATTTCTTTTATTACCTCTGTGCACCAGACTATAAGATTGAAGCATGGAATTGTCCAAAGCGTATGACCATTATTTTATGGGTGTTTTACAGCCAAAAAATACAATGCAAGAGTTTGTTCTGATGCCTGTCATTTGTCTTGTTGATGGTGTGTCATTTGATGGGAAGAGGCGATGGTTCGCAGACACAATAGTTGAGGGTTGCTAGTTACCTAATGATTTGGATTTTATACGACCTAGTGTGATTTCAAGGTCATAATGACAAAAGGGATTTGATTTATTATGCAATGAATGAGTATCAAAATTTTTTTTCGTGGGATTCTGCCGGAAGTTTGTTACACTTAAATTTGAAATAATGTTTGACAGGCTGAATTTGTAATAGAATACTTAATAAATAATTGTGCCGTCTTTTGTTTATAAATTTCCCCATCACCGTTTTTTTTTTTAAGACTTTATTCGAAGTTTTGTTTGTTTAATTTTATCGAAAACCAAAAGAGTTCCGTGTGCACCCACTAAGTATAACACGAGGTTTAGAAATGAAATTTTGAAAGCATAATAATAAAGAATGGATAAAGTTTTTATGAAATTCTGTTTCACATCCATAACTAATTTAAAATTAACAAAGCAAACATAGAGTAAGTCACGAAGTTACAATCGCTGAAAAGGAAATTTAAAATATCAAAATGCAAACAAATTATTGGAAGAGAACTTCCCCCAATTGCGTAAATCTAAGTAATCTTCTCATATACAACAAAGGATAGGGTGATCTTTGTGCTATGTTAGACTAAAGCAAAAAACAACGTGTATATACATAATGAAAATACATAAATTGATATACTACAGTTACAATTATATAAACAAGAACCTTCCTCAGTGTCAAAACGTCAAATGAAGGTAGAGAAGAAGAGACAAACACGTGTTAGCACGCCCATTTACGTACTTTCATTTGTGCTCTATTGACGTTTTTTTAGTTTGTTTTCATTTTGATGTTTTGAAAATTTATTTTCAGTATTTGAAACCTCGTGACTTACTCTGGGTTTGCCTGAAACCACTTTATCTGCACTTTAAATTTTTAATTACTTAAGGAGATGAAAGAAATTGCGATGAAAAGTTTCTTCTGCTCTATAAGCGTCCTCTAAAGAAAGGGAAATGACATGTCATAATGTAAAAATTAAATGGCCTGCAACATGAAAAAAATACAATAGAAAAGAAAATTGACAGATTTTTATTTTTATAGATTTCTTTTCTTTACGATTTGATATGTAAAAAATCTTTGCTACACTAAAGAGTCAAAGGAATTTGTAATAAACAAAAGTTAAATTATATATATATATATATATATATATATACCTCACATGTGTATAATTCGGGGCTTGAAGAAACTCAGAAATTTTACCCGTCCCCGAGGATGGCTTGTCCAACAATGTACCCGTCCTCATTTGAATCTAACCCGTCCCTTCTAAATAAATAAAAATATTTTTTCTTCTTCTTATTTATTACAAACATTTATATAAATAACACAATGAATTAGTAGCTACTAGGATTACATTATACAGTAATAAAAGAAATACTAGGTAACTAATAGTAAAACCTAGTATTTCTTTTATGAAATAATTTAAATGACAAAGGTCAAGTTATCTGTAATGTCAATTTATTCGAGGGTACTGAGTTTTTTAAATGAATCAAATATGACGTTTGCCAGTACCACAATAAAGCCTATGATTTACAGAGGTTTCTGCACAGAAATCTGAAAGAAGTTTACCATTTAGGTGGATGTTCTTGAATTGCGTTTAACGCTTACGTAATGTGTTTTTTTGTAAGTTCATTGCTGAAAAGTCCCTTTCAACTGCTGCAGTACTCCCAGACGGAAAAAACATCAATCCACCATGCGCAGTATGTTGCTGTACGGGATTTCTAGATTAGAGGGTCATTTTAGAAGTGAGGCGCTAGACTCTTGTAAGATAACAAAAATTGAAAGTGTATCACGAACATTAACGGGAAAATGGCCATTCGCGCGAACGTCTGATTCGAGAAATTCGTTGTCCGCGGGAAATTTTTGACCGGCGAGGACGGATGGACGGGCTGTTTTTCGAGCCCTGGTATAATTAGCTTGTGTTGTTCAAGGATAGCGGTGCAAAATTCTTTTCGGCAATGGAACCCTTATTGATTAACCTTCTTTCGGTAGAACCCCAACTTACTTGATAAAGTAAATAAAGACAATTGCGAATGTATTGAAATAAAAAACATTAAAATTCGAAGTTACGAAGCTGTATCCAGTCTAGTTATAAATTTGTTTTAGATGTTTTGTACGCTTATAGCTGAAAATGAATTTTTAAAAAAAGCAAAAACAAGGTTTTCTTTGAAAAGTTAAAACGAACTGCTGTGAATATTGAAGATCGTTATTTGGGAATCATATTTCTTTATTAACGAATTTAGTAATTTTACTTTCATTTGAAAAGCGTGAGGGAAAGTAATAATGGAAATTTTATAAATGCATGATCTTTTCATTTATACAATCTATTGTTATTAGAAAAAAAAATAATTTTTAAAAAACGATTATCCATTTCTTTTTCAATGGCATTTTTCTTTAAATAATTTCATAAGGGTAATCGAAATATGAAATAAATAACGGATTATTGATTGTATCTAACTATAATTAAAGATTCCAAAGATTACTGGTTAAAACTAATGTCCTAACTCTCGGAATCCCTTTATAAATCTTCCACGGTACCCTAGGGTTTCGCGGATCATGCTTGGACACTGCTGAAGACTTTTTTTGATTA
The DNA here is from genome assembly GCF_043381705.1 of Parasteatoda tepidariorum. Classification (NCBI taxonomy): domain Eukaryota; kingdom Metazoa; phylum Arthropoda; class Arachnida; order Araneae; family Theridiidae; genus Parasteatoda; species Parasteatoda tepidariorum. The sequence continues at coordinate 23,460,497 of NC_092210.1, forward strand.
AAATTTAAAAATAAAAAAGTTTAAATTATTAACAAATTATTTAATGCGAGCTATAAAAAATTCGAAAAATTCATTTCTGAAAGCATAATCTTACGATTTGCGATTTTAGGACCGTCTGTCGTTTCTAAAAATAGTCTGTCTTTCCTAAAAAGAAACCGTAATAGGTTAAGCGCTGAATATTTTGTTATTACAAAATTTGAATACTTTCTTTAGCAACAGATTTTATAAAAATGCGGTTTTAAATAAACATTTTAATGCTATAAATTAGAACCAAGTGTTGTATAGTGAAACTTATTGATAGAATTCAACTTTAAATATGTCGTAAAAGAAATATTTACTTACACTTTTTCTTTTAGCTTTTTCTTCCCCCTTTTCTTTAAACGGGTTTCTTACTGGATTCGCTTGGTCGAACAACCGTAAAATATGATAAAAATAATATCTATGAGACATTTTTGAAAAACTTTTTAAAATTCAGTGTGCAGTCTTATTAAGAAAAAACAATTTTTGATGTAGTTTACCTAAATAATTCTAATTAAAATCTGTCATTGTCTCATTATTGCCTACTTATTTAATTTAAATATGCGTTTTTTTATTATGGCACACAAAGCGTTTTTTCATTGATTTTTTATTTTGATATCTTCCGATTCCATAAGTTGAGAAAAACAGGGTTTCCACGGTCCTTAAAAACTGCTTAATTTTGGTTTTGAAAAATAAGGGCCCTTAAAAAAACTTTTTTTTGAATCAAGGTTTTTTAAAAGTTCTTAATTTCCAGTATCACTAGTTAATTGGAAAAATTTTTTAAGCTTGCGAGAATATTTGAAACTAAAAGTCTCTCTTTCACCTAGAAAGAGACCCTGCAACCAGGGTAGAGCATATTGAGAGACTAGAAAGGGTATCTGAGTGGGCTACAGAAGGCATGCCCTTGCTGTGGTAGTGTTATTAATATGTTCTTTCTTTTGCCTGTGTGAGAGGGGTGCATTTTGAAAGAAAAGACTAGAGTGTGGGGGGGGGGACTCCATGTTGCAGACTCCTCTAAGGTTGCAGAGATCATTTTTTTTTTTTTTTTCCGGTCAGTTCTGGGGGGCTCAGATTGATCTTCGATGTCATCAGAGTTTAAGAAATTAAATTCTACTAGTAGTGCTTATAAAAACAAGTAACACAAAGTATTTTTGAACTCAACTCAATAAAAGAAACAATTATTTTTTAAAATTTATGTGTGTATTTTTTAAAATTTCTATGTGTTATAACTAAATTTTTTCAAAGCAGTAACATTTTTCTAAGATTCATAATTGTACCGAAATAAAAAGTTGAATAATAAATAAAATAATATCTACACTTGCAATTCAATTTTTTCGAAAAGTAAATAATTTATGCGGTCACTGTGAGATTTATTTATATAAATAATTATCATACTGTTTTTAAAAAATAATGACGTTGTGTCCTTAATTATTTAGACAAAAGACCTTAATTGTTTCAATTAAAGTTCTTAAAACTCCCTAATTTTTGATTTGATAAAAGAGTGGGAACCCTGAAAAAAGAACGGAACAAAAATATTGTGAGAAATTTAGTGTCAAAATATTTCAGTCGTTAAAAGTAGTAATTCGATACAAACTTATTCAGAATCTTTTACTCTTCTAGAATGGTTTTTTAAATTAGAAAAATATGATTTTGACGTTAAAATTTGAAATATAAGAATATTTTTTAACAGAAAATTGAATTTAAGCGGAAATAAAAAAAGAATCAGTGACAGAAATCTAAAAATAAAAGAGTGAGAGAGAATTATTATGTTACATTAGAATTGATTGTAATTGTTATTGAAATATGAGCCAATGCAAACTTGGAAGGAGAAAATAATTTTATTAATAAATAAAATCATAAGGAGTTTTTTTTTTGTTTTTTTTTTTATCGATTCAGTGGTTAATCGGAAAAATTAGACAAAAATAACAAAAGCTGCGGAAACGTTCAATTTTCTCTGCCAGGTGCTTGTTGTAAGATCGAATTTTCGTGCAAAAATTTGTTGTTTCGTTCTTCGTTCACTCAACTGATGGTCAGAACGAGGTCAAAATATCGATTTTCGAACTCTGCATACCTATCACAAGCAGTTCTGGCGCTCCTTCAATACACAGCGCAAATATCACCAGCAGCTTTACGTTCTCGATTTATACCTCTATTAAAAACAACGAAAGTGTGAAAATGGCTCATTTTTCGCAACTTGTTATTCCATTTTAATGTTCTGAAAGTTATTTTAAATTAAATCGAACCGAAGACAAAGCAGATTCTTGTAGAGCAAAACGCTCTTTTTTCTAATTATCAAAAACATTCAATAACATGCAAAATATTTAAAAATTTAAATAAATAAATAGAAAGACGTAGACGGCAACGTAGTTGCTAACTTTCAAAATTAAACCCTTTCCACGTGTAAATTTTCTTGTTTTTAGCTCACGCGTGTCAGATTGAATCTCAATGATTTTAAAACGAAATATCTTCACAAAAACAACATACTTAACCAAGCTTTTAATGCTTGTTCCAATTGCGCAGCTTATAATTCCAACTCAAGGTCGCTGTTTAAATTTTAAGTTTTGAGGAATTGCTCTTTTTCTGGAACCGAAACGTTCCATGTCACTTATCTCCGAAACTAGATCTAAGAATAAATGAAAGGCTTAATCCCACACACAAATACTGTCTTAATAGCATCAACTTATATTTCGAAATAATTCATTCGCACTTGTTAATTAGATAAATCTGTGTTTTTGCAATACAGTCGTTTAAGATGCGCTATTTATTTTACTTGATTATCTTTGTTCTTTAGCAAGCAGGTGTTGCGAATCGACCTACAATTTTACCTTGACCTGTATCACCTGTACTATGTTGGTGTGATTTTATTCATTTTCTGAAATAATAGGAAATTTAGAAAATTTATTTTGGATGTGGCTTGTGGCGCACCTGTACAATTATTTTATTTCCACCTGCTTTGTATTTATTGTTGGTATCCACAACTATGATATTTATTCGTTAATGCCCAAGTTCTAATTTTTTTTCCAGTTTTATTTTGTTTACTAATAATCTTAATTGCGAGAAAGCAACCGGACAATTTCCTCAAAGAAATCTCGCCTTGTTTTATATCAAAATTTAAAAGATGCCTAAAATTTGGTGATGTGATTTAAAATACCACAATTACAAAATTTTAAATTAAACGAAATTCCAATGAGTAAAGTATTCATACTGATTTATATAAGTTTAGTATTTAGTTGCTTAGTAGATTTGGGTTATATAAAGTTAAATATTGGTAACGATGTTCTTTAAAAAATTCTCGCTCTATGTATCGTGTTGCATATTTGACGATAAATTTCGTTTCAGCGATAATTATTGATATCGATAAGATCGCGTATAGTGTCGATAACGATAATTATCAAATATGGAGCCGCGTTGGCTCAGGGGATAGAGCGTTCGCCTCCCATTAAGGTAATCCAGGTTCGAATACCTGCGGTAGCTAGCAGATATGAATTCTGGTCCCTGGTTGCACTGACCATGACCACAATGCTGACGTGAATTCTCCTCAGTGGTAGACGGATCATGGGTTAGAATACATTTGCCGTCGAGCTAACCGTGGGAGGTTTTCTTCTCCATGTAACGTAAATACACGTTAGTTTCATCCAAAAGTCTCCCACGAAGGCTAGTTATGCCCCAATGTTTGATCTAGAAGTTTCCTTATCAAAATTAAAAGGGTTTGGTACAAAATGAGAAGGCCGCGTAGTTGAATATCGATAGTTGTAAACTTAGAATTAGGTCAGCTGCTCAACGCTGGTTATAAAATCAAATATATATCAGATAAATAAATATTAAATACATATTCAATATGCGTTTTTTTTAAAACTGTAAGTTCATTGTTAAATTTGTTTAGAAAACATAGTTCGCGTAAAATATTTTAATTAAACCAAATATTTCCATGTTATTTAACACTTGTTTTAATAGTGTGCAATTAGTTTTTTGCTTAGGATATAAGAAACATTTTAAATATTTATTGTCCCTATAAAATAATAAATGCTATTGCCCTGTTTAAAAAATTATGAATTTTCTTAAACATGATTACGTTTTCATGCGATAACAGTTTATAGAATATTTTCCTTTAATCAAATATTCTCCTGTTATTTATCACCTTTACGATGCAATTATTATTATATTTTTTTATGAAATGTAACAAAACATTTTACGTACTTGCTATATCTATAAATTACTAACTACCTATCTACGCAACTTCCCAGTTTTAAAAATATATAAATTTTCTTAAGCGTGCTTAAGTTTAAATGATAATTCTTTGAACGTTCATTATAACGAAGTGATGTAAAGCTAAACCTGACGGAAATAGAATACAAGATCTTGGATGCTTGAATGTTATTAGGAACTGTGCATAAGGTAGGATTTAATTTGCATAAGGTAGAAACTAAGGAAATTTTGTCACTGGCAAATGCTTAAATATGTAAAACGGAACAGTTTACCTTTCCTCTACATAGGTTAATGTTTCGGACTGTTCACTGAAAATTTATTTTATGATGACGCTAATTAAATTTTAGTGTTCATGGATCAACGGATTATTATTGATTTCGATCCTAGCCCACAGTACTGAAAAAACTTATACAAAATCTAATTCAACTCTTTTTACATCAATTGCTTTCATACATAATGAAGTAATAATTTTATTATGACCATAAAAAATAAATTGTTCAAGAATAATCGAATATTCAGAAAGATTGGCCGACTGCCGAATATTTGATGTCTTCTTAGCAGTTAAATATAGTGATTTTATTTTGTTTTTTATCCTTGTTCTTTTTCTCTAGTTAACTTTTAAAATAAATATTAATTCTAGAATTCAGATTCTCATATTTTTCAACTTTTTTGTTGCACTATATTTTTAATATTAAAACAGATATCATCTTAAATTTCTGTCTAAAAGATTAAATTAATTTTAATGCAATCCTGAAAAGTTGATTAATAGTTTCTTAAACATGATTAAAATATATTTCTTTAATTAAATTACAACTTGGAGTAAGCACTATGAAAAATTCAGTCTAGATACTTGATACTATCAGATACTGATGATGATTCAGTCTAGATATCTACTCTAGATACTTGAAATAGTTTAATTTAATAAAGCTGGTAATTTTTCATAGTGAAGTCAACCGATTTACTTATAATTTAAACTACTACACTATGTAACTGGAATAGCATGGTCGGTGTGGACGTTGGGCTCGTGTTCGGAAGTTCTAAACCGCCGAAGAACCACCGTGTATTAAATGGTGACTGGTTCATGTTAAATCTGTCGGGGTCACTAAGTCCTCGGAGTTCCCATAACAAATCAGTACCTCGGGTACTGAATCGTAAATTGATCTGTCTCTGATTCAGGTCAAAATTATCATTTGTGGATGAATGAATGGTGTATGATTGGATCCTTCCTGTAAAACTGGCTGTGATGTGTGTCTGGCAAAAGTCGTATTCTTTCCCATAGATAGCGCCACTGAACAATTAGAAGCGTCTTAAAATAGCTTGGATTCCAATAGCAGGTTTGCTGGTAATGGCAGGGAGCATTTGTAACAACAACAACACTCCTACAATCTGCCTCGAAGTCCTAAAAATGCAAAATAGATTTTAAAATTCAAGCTCTTGTCTTGACAATTTGATTAATGAAAATCTCGATCATTGCATCTAAATTTAGCATTACACAGGTTTCTTACCAACATATTCTTCACAAGGACATAAATTTTCTGTTACCGCATTAATTAAAGATGAACTAATATGCTTTCAAAACAGGGTTATTGCATTTCAACTCCTATATTGAGTGAATTCAACTAATTATTATTAATTAGGTGAATATTAATATAATTATTCACCTAGTTTTAGATGTGTGACGATAATTTATCGAACATGGAGCGGTGTTCTTGATTTAGTGGATGACAGCTACTTTTTTTAAGAAAACGCGCAATTCTTTTGCTTAATCATATATTTCATTAATATTACAAAACGTATCTAGAAACATTAACATAAGACAAACAAACTAGTTAAATTGAAAAATAACTCTATATATTGTGAAATATCGATCGATGAATCACGAAATTAAAACTCAGTTGTTGGACTTTTTACTGAATGTTTTGGTGTAAGCTGACGTTCATAAAATGATAACATATATCTGACGATATAGCTCTATGTTTAAGTACCTTTATAATAAATGTAAGCAATTATTCAGTAGTCATTCATGTCAACAGTTAAGTGAAATCATCTAGTGTTTGACTAAATGTTGTTGAATTTGAATGAAGAAAATTGTTCTTCGTGTGAACTCAAAAAACTAAGGCGTGACTATATTGTCTCAGCATGAGTCAGGTTCCTCTCTCTCTTTTTTTTTTAATGTTTAACAATCGAAGTATTTCGGGCGTGTTTAAATAGTCAATAATGACGTCACAAAGTTTTTTTCTTTCTTTTGTTCTTAAAGTTGCATAAATTTCAGAGCGCGCTTTAGGTGGTAGGGAACGATATAGATTACAGAGATGTCAACTGCTCTGGACACGCCAAAATAATAAAAAACACGGTAAATAACTACAAAGTAAATTTTGTAAATATTTGACTATTTTTGCTTGCTTTTGAAAAGGTATAGCATGTTAAAGTGGTGAATTATATGAGTCTATGAATTATTTAGAAATAGTGGTGGATGAAAATCTACTAAATTGAATTTATTAAACCATGAATCACAATTGATAAACTACCACTTTAAAATATATATTTGCTGTCTGGAGCAGGTTGGCTTCGCTGAGATTATATAGACGCTTTTGGCCTCGCTATAACGCATGCCAATCTGACTTTTTTTAAAAAAAGTCAGCAAGAAAACAAACGATTTTTTGTTTTTCTGAGCTTTAGTCAAACAAAAGTTTTTGTTTTGAAATTTTTTTGAAAAAAGGCTCTTGCCCTATGTTATTCTAAATTTGAAAATAAAATAATGTATGGAAAAGTAAATTTAGGCCTCACTCCATGGAAATAAAATAAATTAAATGAAAAAAGTTATTTTCTTAACGCATTAAAAAAAAATCTGAATTTTCTTCGAAATACTAAGAAAACAAATGCAGGTCCTCGAGCTAATTAATGTATTCAAATGCATCTCAATCATCATACAAACATAATTTTACATTAAAATTTTTATATGTCTTCAGTAGCACTCAAGAATGTTTAATTAAGTCAGAGCCAGTGAATTCAGGAAAAATCAGAGAGTTTGATAATGCCAAGCATGCTATCTTCGGAACAACATTTCCTCCCAAACCCATTTTTCAACCTAAAAGTTTCGTTTTCACCCATTTGGCTATAGCATAGCCTACCGTGGTATTACGACTTAGAAAACTTTCAACTGGAAAAGGATTAATTACGGATAGAAGGATAAATGGACTTCAAATTATTTATTCTTATTTTTGATTAAGAAATTTATTAGGATAAATAATGTTTTAAATTTTTTTATAAATTAATGATTTTTATTGCTTACTTGCTTAATCCTCTATCACCTAGGCTTGATAAATGAATTGAATTAACCTTGCCACGATTTTAATGTTTAATTACACTTAATTAAACTTGTCACGAGTTGAAATCGCAGGAAGCATTTGGATTATTGTTCCATGTGGAAATTATATAGCAATACTGTAATATCGAACCAGGTTTTTTTTTTTTGGGGGGGGGGCNTGGGGGGGGGGGGGCATTTATTTTGAAAAACTTAAATTATTTTTTCTAAATATTTCTTCATTGATGAAGAGTTCAGTTTTAGCATTCACAATATTTTTTTTTTTTTTTTTTTTTTTTTTTTTTTTTTTTTTTTTTTTTTTTTTTTTTTTTTTTTTTTTTTTCGTAAATTTACTGGTATTTTCGATTTTTTTTTCGGTGGATATCCTATTGTTTTTCTAATTAATTCGTATGTTTTAAAACATTATTCCGATTTGCGAATTTGAGCCATCCATTTTTTCGAAACATTCGATTCGCGATGATTGCATCATAATTTTACGTCGTCTGATGATAGTTTATCCGCAGTTATTTTATCATATTTTCGGTTCCTTTAACATGGTTTTTCTGATTCCGATATTTTTAATGCGATGTTATGACGTTCGAATTAACATATTTTTGCTATCACTTTTTGTCGCGTTCGGCTGACGTTTGATGACAGTTTTGTTAAGGGGCCGGGCCATTTTTTTAATTTAAATGTCATAATGAGGCCGTAAAAGGGCCATAATTTCTTCCTGGATCTTCCCCTGATATCTGTTCTGAAAATTTATTTTATACGATAAATAAACAGATATATTGCGTTTTTTTTTTATTCTTTCTTTTTATTTCGCTTTGTTTTATTTATTACAGATAGACATATAAATAGATAGATAAATAGACAGATAAATTGAATTTTTTTAAAAAAAATTTTTTTCTTTTTATTTCACGTTGTTTATTACAGTTAGGTATTGCAGAAAATAGTTACATAATTTGAGCTTTCTTTTCTGCTTGTTTTTGCCGTCTTATTTTTACTCTCAATTATGTTTATATCTCTAATTTATTTTTTATTTTATAATGGAGTGGAAAATAAATTGCACTTTTTTTTAACACTCTGTTCTATTTTCTGTTCTTGTCTAATTTATTCTTTAATAGATTCCCTACCAGCGAGATTTGAAGTTGATAAAGCTTTTTGTATCATTAATCATTTTACGTTTGTTTGGGTTTAATTCCTATTAATTGTATCATTAATTTTTATATTTTAATGAAAATTTTTTGGAATACTTGTACTTTCGTTTTGGAAAGACGTTAATATCTGCATTAATTTCTATTGATACATTGCTAGAATTTTGTTTTGTCAAGAAATAATTTTCTTTTAGAGATATTTAAAAAAAAAATAAAGTTCTCTATAATAAATATCTACATACAGTAGTGTTATATTTTTAAATTAAATATACGATATAATGTACAAATTACAAATATTTTTTGTGGCTCACTGTATATTTTGTGGTTTCTTTCATTGATATTAGACTGGAATTTTTTAAAAACATACTTGGAAAAGTCGTTAGATTTTATTCTCCTACTAGAGTAGCAACCATATTAGTTATTTTTAGAACTAAAAACTCAATCGTTGTATAATCTAACAACGCTAATCGATAGAATTGGCTTAGTTTATAGTTAAAGTTATTTTATTTTATTTTTTCTACAGGTTCTTTTATTTTAATAAAATAAATTATCAGATTATAGATTTACGTTTATAGATTATCGTATGTTAGCATCAAGGGCCTTTAATCGATCGAGTTGATTAAAGAAATGAAATTTTATTCTTTCTTTCCACTAGATCTTTTTTCTGTGTTTAATGTGATATGTGATATTCTAAAGTTTTAATTTATTGACGATTGCTGTTATTATCAATATCACTATTACTTAATAATATAAACTAATAAATTGATACCAAAAAGGGTTGGTCCATCGAGTTGATTTTTAACAAAAAAATATCTAAGTGTTCTTTTTATTTTTTCTGTTTTTCATATATTTTAACAAGGCAAAAAACTAGTGGATGTATCTTAAGTTTTAATTTATAGACGATTATTTTATTTTTTAAATAAACTATCATTTTATGAGCAAAGTTAGTACCAAGGGCGAATTAGTCGATCGAGTTGATTAGAGAAATGTAAATTTTCTAGTTTATTCTGTCCGCTAGATCTATTATGTGTTTTAATTTGAGGTCTCAACTGAAGTTTTAATTTTTAGAGCATTTTTACTATTTAATAGCAAAAATTGTTTGGTCGATCCAGTTGATTTTTAAGAGTTTGCAAATGCAAGTGTTTCAATTTATTCTTTCACAAAGATTTTCATATATATTTTTAAGTCTTATAATTTTGAAAAGGAACTTTGGAGATTAGTTTTAAGAAATGTAATCACAAGATTTTCATATATATTTTTAAGTTTATAATTTTAAAAAGTTTTAACTTTGGAGATTATTTAATCTATATCATGATATGGAAGAAGTTAATGCCAAAGTGGGTTAGTTGTTAGAGTTTAATTTTTTGGAGATATGATTGTTCCACTTTTTTTTCACACGGTCCTAACACACATCTTCAAACACACCTTGTACCATTATGTACAGTTTCCATGCTCCTTTCCACCTCATATATTTCGATTGGACAACATTAGAATAATAACGATGACTTTAGACCCTGATATGTATTATTTATGGCGATTAAGTTTCATTGAGATCGATCTAATATTCGATAAGATCTTTCTAATTTTAACAATTCACCTACTCTGCATGCAATGTTCGATCCTTGAAAATAAGATGGGCTTTGGTGAATGATGGGTAAATTTTCTTCTCAAACCGGTTAGAAGGGCTGTTTAACATTCTACTTTTACTTTTTTTTGTTTTGTTTCAGGTAATGAGAGAGAACGTTTGTAAACAACCATTTTTGTATGCATGGATGATCGCATGCATGTGTTTGCCTATGATTCATGGCATCCATTTAAGTGAATATTATGTATAATGACCTTTGACCTGTCTACCTCTGACACGTGTTAACAACATTTTTTTATTTTTAGGAATAATAATTGATGTGCTCTATTAACACTCATTCTAGTTCTGAGAGGTGGATATGTACGCAACCATTGCTTTGTTAGGTGATAAGTTAGGAACGGTTTTCTCTTAAAATGTTCGTAAATTTTCTGATTATTAGATTATTAATCAGTATTTGTAAATGCAGAGATCTACTAACTCACAACATTACTGAGTTTTATCAGTTTTTCCTGGTTTAACCAAAAATATTTTGCTTTTATATATTGTTTGGAACAGCGTTTCCCAATTTTTTTTTTTTTGGTCTATAGAACACTAAATGATCACCCCACTTTTGACGGAACGCAACTTTATAAATAAAATCAATTGTAAACATATCAACCAAAGAAAGACTACTAAATATTTTGAAAATATTTAATGTAAATAATAAAGTTGTTTTGTCTTATCAATAATCCGTTTAAAATTGAATTTATGTCAGACAATTGAATTTGCAAAGCTTGAGCGGCATCTTGTCTTTAGTTTTTAATTAAGTTTTGTTGTTTGCTAATGCTGAAGTAGTAATGCAATTTTTTAAAGCTGCTTGATTGATATGATATTTTTGATGATATGATATTTTTCTTAATTTCTTATGTAACCGAAATATTAAGCAAGCAATTGATTATTGTTTAGATATGATTACAGGTTTCCAAACTCATAACTATTAAAAAATAAATTCAAACTCTTGGAACCAATTTTGTTTCTTCCAGGGAACCCTAAGATCCCACGGAACACCTTTCAGGAACCGCTGGTTTTGAAAATTCTGTGAAATTTGGGTAAATTTTAAAAAACAATACCAGAGCTGAAAGGTGTCTGGATTTACAGTATACGAAATATTTGTCCCGTTTTTTAGCTTTTTTTTCTGATATTCCTTTTTTTACGTATGTTTACAATCATGTTTCTACGAATGCAAATTTTATAATTATTGGATTGAAGAATCGTAAGATATGAATTTTCGATCCAACATCATTATTTTTTTTAATTAATAATGCTTGTAAAAATCTCTGAATTCGATTGTTCTAACTTGGGGATCGTCGATTAACTATATACATGGTTCAGACATATAGCACATGCCATTTTTAAAACACCCGTGCCATGTAAAAAGTTGCGTTATTTGCATTTTATGAAGATTATTTCAATAATTTATATAGTTATTGTTTTTTCCCCCTAAGAAGCTTGACCGTTAAATCAGATTGTTGTAAATAAACGTGAATTGTGGCGTAGGTCTTATATAATTGAGATGTTAATTCATACCATTGCATTGTAAAGTTTCTTGATACAATACATGACTTTTCGCCAGTCACGACAATCGTATTTATTCGCAAACACGTCATAAACAAAGCTCTTTCGTCGCATGTCGTTTTGGTGACATTTTAACGCACATCATGATTCCGTTGTTTTTTTCTAGAAGATTCTCTTTTTCCTGTGCCATACACAAGCACGAAGTCATTATATATGCTGTCACCGAATATTTCATTACATAAATCTTATTCCTATATGCATATGCTTTTTTTTACTCAACTTGTTGTTGTATACCACAACGATAGTTTAATAATAGATAAATGCTGGTTGCTTTTCTGAGTTGATATGTGAATAATACTTTTTTTTATCATAAATGTTTTGCTTGGTATTTCATGCTTTTGCTATGTCTTCAGGTATATGACGCAATTTTATAAATTTATTGTTAATTTTAGGCGACGAATTTTGCTCTTAAAATGATTAGACTATTCGAGAGTGGGAGAAAAATCTCGTGTTTTTGTCTTTTCAGTAATTCAATGAAATAAATCAAAGTTCTGAAAATAAATCCTAACTAGTGGGCTGCGCCCCCTGCTCGCTAACGCTCGCCAACCCCCGGAAACTGCTACGCAATCTTATATGGTTTGCTTCTCTCGCTACTTAGGTACATTGCAAATGCACAAAATTCTAAGAATTGAAAACAATCATTCAAATCCATATAAAAACTTTTTTTTTAAAAAAAAAAACTACGTCTTTTTAGTAAAAACTAAGTCATTAAAATAAATTTGAATTAAAATAAATGACATATAATTCGTTAAACCTATTAGAAATGTGCTATAGTATAAAATCTTAAGATAAAATTTCTAAAACTGATATCTCTTTAAAAAGGTTAAAATTTTGGCTATAATTAAGTCTATTAAAAATTGAAATAAGTGAATTGCAATGGAAAAACCTGCATAAACAAATAAATTCTAGTAAAACAAATAAATTCGTGATATAAATCAAAAATCGTCAAATAAATTCGTAATATATAAATTCGTGAAAAAAAGCGCTTTCGACAAAATACTAAAATAGAGATCTATCGACAAAGACTACTCACTTCTGCCTAGCTTAATAGTATGAGATTGCCGCAGCTGATAGGGTGAATTTCGGAAGAGATCACATTTGATGAGAATGCTCTCTCTGGTTATTTCAGTTTCCGTTTTTAAGAGCGCTATACGTTGAACCACCTCAGCTAGATTTGGCATGTGATATTTTTAGAGTCAATCATTGGTCGATTTTCTAGCGTTGCCATTCGGGGAGTTGTAATGAGGCCTTTTTTTGTCGCCGTGTAAGAGAAATATATATATAGATAGATTCTACAATTATGATTCTTTATTGTGAATTGAAAAAATTAATTTTTTAAGTTTGATACAAAATAAAATGGCGAAAAACAAAATTATTCTTTTTTTCCCCTTTTTGACGAAGCCCTTGTTTTTAAAAGAAGTGCAGCCGAATTTGCTGCATTTGAAATTTTTAAGTTGTCTCAAAAACTGGATGATGAAAACATTTTTTTCCCTATTATATATATTATTAGCTACAGCAGTAAACTCAGTGGTCTTAATTTAATTCTTTTGTAGTTAACTACAACTACGACGACTTTTTTATTTTTTATTTTAAATGTAGTGGCTACAAACTATTTCGAAATGTAATCACTACTTTTTGGTGACGAACTTTGCTAGACTGTAAAAAATTTTGGTGTTTAGTTGCCCCATTTCTGGCGTTGAGATAAACTCAAGTACATTTTTAAGTCAAGTACTGTTGTTATCGTCTAAAAAATTTTATTAAATTGACAAAATAGCTAATGTTTGAAAGAATTAATGCTAATATATACTAAAAATGTGCTTGGTTTTTAAAAACGCAATATAATGAAAGTAAGAAATGTTTTTGAATGTTTTAAAGTCGTAATTTAGAAAACAATAAATTCAAAAACCTAATAATAGCATAGTGAAATAAATATTAAGGGGTTGCTTAAAAAGTATTGTTACTTTAAAATTAAGATTTTACGCAATTTTATTATTATTATATTTTACGTAATTTTATTATATTATACGATTTAATAAAATTGGGATTGGGATTATTTTTCTGGAAAACAATACCTTTCCTTTATGTCTTTTATTAATTTTATTCTGTTGAGTAAAAAAAAATGTAAATTTATGGGAGAAACTGAATCCTACCACCTCTTTCATTTGAAACAATAGCAGCGAAAATTATTATCTAATTTATATATTTAGTTCCAATTAAGCGGGTGGGGTGACCACTTTGATCAGCCTGCTTAGGGACCAAGGGTGCGCCGTATCGTTTCTCATTAAACTGTTCTACCATAAAGTGCACTACTTCGCGCGCAGATCGTAGAGTTATCAAAGCAGGTGAGCAATCCCCTCTGCAGAGGATCAATATTGCGATGGCATTTCTTCGGATCCTCCTCAGGGATGTTTCCCAGACAGCCGCCAATAGCCATTGTGCAGCTTTAGTGCGACATAAATGAAGTACTGTCTACCTACCTGCACTTGAAATATTATGCCATGAATTCAGAACAATGCAGTCGAAGTTAGCTGACAAAGTGGTGTGTTCGTGAAGATAAATGTCAGTACGAAAACGCAAAGCATCTTTAGGGAATGCTACTAATGCATCTAGTTTCATCTTGAAGTGAATTTCTCATCTCATCAGCCCTTGTTAACTGTTTCAGTTAAGGTTTAAGATAAAAAGGTTTCATGACTCAGAGCTATCATTGTGATCTAGTTCTTCTATCTTCCTTTTTGTATTTTCGTCAGACATAGCTTCTAGCATCTAACTGTTAGATTACTTTGAGTTTGGCACATGGGTATAACAGTACCTGGCCCTTATGTAATTCAATCTTATCTTCATTTTACATTCAAAATAGTCCTTAAAATTCTACATTCGGAATTGTATATCCATGTAAAATCAGTTTCAAAAAATAAATAAATATTATCTTCCTTTTTTTTTTCATAAGTGAAAAATTTATAAAGAAAATTAAATATGATTTAAATAATAATTTTTTCGAATTTCATTTCGAGTTGAATATAAATATAGTTCAGAATACCTGCGATTGTGTATAATTATCACCCTATGTATTATATCGCCCCATATATGAAAAAAAAGAAGCAAAATTATAGCTTCAGAACCAACGAAAATTGCTGTTCTTAATAACCCAATCACATAACTGAAGCAATAAAAATAGCACTCTATAATCGATTAAATTATCTATTCGCTTGTCAGAGAATAATAATTTATTGAATGGGATGAGCTAACTATTGTTGGATAAGGTTTTTTTTTATAGTTAAGGTAGTGGCAAAACCTTAAGTCTTTGTTCTCAACAGCCAACCTTTATGGGTCATTCACCTCTCTTCTTTAACCAGACAGTCATATAATTCTAATAGTAATCTTTGGGATCTTTTACTAATTATTTATCTTTTAACTAACTATATTTCTAAGCGTCAAATGAGGCATTTGCGTGGAACAAAGGATTAATTTTCGTTCTATAAAGTGTACATTTTATAAGAAACAAACTTACTGAAGTGTTAATATCTACAGTTGAGCGATATATCGGGAAATATCACATCACGAAAACGATATTTTAAAAAGTTTTCTTATTATATATCGAAAATGTCATTATTTACTGTAAGTATCAAATGTATGATCAAATCAACGACGATATGTCACGATCACTGTCGAAAACTATCAATCTTGAATACTTTAATGTCGTAAGTACTACCCATACCATTAAATATCAAATACGATCAAGTTACATTAGTACAAAAAAAAAAAAAAAAGGAAATGTAAATTAGTTAAATTAGAATATTATTGCATTGAAATTCTCTGATCTTCCGCTCTGAATTCAGGGCTTTTAATATTCTTTCACGTGACTTCCAGTTCCGCCATTATTTTTCATTTTTCCATTTTTGAATATTAATAACGAAAAATTAAAACATTCACGGAAATTAAATAATGTAAACATGTTTATTTTATCTTTTACTGCTAACTTTGTCTTTTTTTTTTAGAAAAATTTAATAATAAAAAATAGAGTTCAAACAAAATAAAGTACTATTCTTTTAAAAATACTTACCTGTCCCTATATTTTTATAGGATGTCCCAAGTTAGACTGTCAGTTTTTTTTACAAAATTTGTAATAAAAAACGGTCAGTGTTATTTTTATTATTATTACTATTTTATTATTAGTTGTAGTAGCGCTAAATTCAGTAACCGATCTTAATCTTTCCATAGTTTCTGTTTTTAATTTCATTTTTTTAACAGATGGCACTCCAGTTAATAAACGTGCTTGGCATACAGAGACTATATAAATAAAAACAATTAATTAAAACAATTAACAATATAAATGAAACAATACAAATAAAAACAATTGAAACCATTACGTCATTTTTATTTATCAAAATGCAAATAAAAAAAATTATTTTAAAAAAAAACATGCATCTTTACCAGTTGTATGTATGGGTGTGTGAGNTATATATATATACATCAAAATCTGCATGTCTGGCTGAAAAGAAAAATTGAAAAATTTACCTTTTCTCACAATGATTTTGTTTTTTGATTTCTCACAAGTTTTTTTTCTTCTCAATTTTCTTCTTTTTAATTTTTTTTTCCTTGATATAAATTTTTGAAAACCGTTAGTCTAAATAATAATATCCTCTATCTATATGTATTCAGTTAATTCCAGTTAGCTTCCATGAAGAAATTAATCTATCATCGGAATTAATCTATTTAATGGAGTTCTGGGTGATGGCAAATGACAGCGATGAGTGGGGGGAGTGACTTTAAACGCTTGATATTTTACATATGAATGTTCTCAAAGCGCACAATCAAATATTTTATCTTACATAAAGGCGTTGGAACAAGATTTCTCACTTTACCAACCTTTCATTTCATCGAAAAGTAAACAGATGTTTAATTTACTCATTTCTGAAAAGTGCAGATAATTTGGGTTGGAGAAATTCTTTCTTTCTGTTTTTCTCTTTCATTCCAGAACATTAAAGCATTTTCATTCTCTTTTCATTTTACAGATCACATTGAAATTTCTGGTAACTTCAGAACGCTTTTCAAAAGATGGCACACTTAAGCGCATGAAAGAACAAGGTATGTAATATAAACGTTTTAATAGATTTTCTATAAATATAAATGTTTTGACCCCTGACATATCGATTTTCGATTGCACTGTAAAACTGTAAACAACAACTCGCACCGGAATGTTGACAGAGATGTCAACTGCTCCGGACACGCCAAAATAATTTAATTGTGCAAAAAAAAGACTATTTCTGCTTGCTTTTTAAAAGGTATAGTATGACATAACTACTATAAAGTGGTGAATTATATAATACTACGAATTATTTAAAAATAGTGATGGAAAAAATCTACTAAATTGAATTTATTAAACCAAGAATCACAATTGATAAACTACCACTTTAAATTATTTATTTGCTGTCCGGTGCAAGTTGGCATCTCTGTGCTGAAGACGTCTGAGACACGTCAATTATTGTTCTGACAAATTATTGTTCTGACAAATGTCTCCCAGACGTCTCCGTACGTCAAGGGGTTAATAGCAAACCTACTAATTTCTTTGGAAAAAAATTAAAATTTACTTTCCAAGTATGTCACTTTAGCTCATAATTCGTCTGACTTAAATGTTGCTTTATTTTTAACTATTTTTCGAAATTATGGCTTAAATTAAGTGACTTTATCTCGCGAAAACAAGTGTCGTCTTGAATTTGTTATTCGCATAGATTATAAAATATTTTGCTTGTAGTCTCTACTTTCCTTTTTTAAATCTTCAATTAATTAGTATATGATAGAGACAAATAAATAATACTGAGATTCTGCGGAATCTTTAATTAGTTGCCTGACACATTCCCTAAAATGGAACTACTGATTGATCGTAACTTTACATAATATTATTCTAGAAATATTGGTTGCTAAATGACGCACGCACCTCGGAATTTAATTTTTTTAGTCTACGTCATATATAATCCGTTGCTTGGTAGACTGACTGGGTAGTGGAAGAAAAAAAATTTTTTTACTTACCGTTATTCAGGAAATATTTTTAAGTGACGCACTTAGGAATTTTTTTTCAGTCAGATTGCACCTGTAATTAGTTACCCAACTCATAGTCTAAAAGCGTGAAAATAAAACTTTTATTTCCTTGGAAGAAATATTGAAATTGCTGTTTATGAATCGTTAGCTGCTAATTTTACATTATTTAGGAAGTACATCTGTTTCTAAACAGCGCAACTTGAAATGTCTAAGACTATTTGCGTCGTTAATTATTTTCTCAAAACATCCGCTAAAAAAACTGAATGACAATTTCCCCCCCGGAAATATCATTTTATAAAATATGTGAAAAAGAACTGTGACTATAGATGGATTTTTGTAACTGCTAATTTTACATAACCTGTGTCAGAGGATATATATTACTGAATGACGTACCTTTTAAACTGTTAACCCTATTAAATAACAAATAAGGGAAATTATATTTGATATCGCAGTCGAATCACAACCATAAACAGATATTTTGTAACTGATCTAAAGTATCTGTTACCTGATAAAGTTCTAAGCTAAATATATGTTGTCTAATTCTATTCACGTATATTTCTGTTTAAACTTCTCAACTTGAATGGCTAATGTATAATTAAAGACGTTCTTACTTATTGACGTAAATATAAAATTATGAATGTGGAAAACATACACCTTTGGCAATTTAAATGTTTCAGCTTCAATTAATATTCTTTCTTTATCTATGAAAGAATTTTTCTAAGACACGTAAATTTTTTTTAAAATTTCAGTTACATGATTACAGGAAAATTTGAAATAATATGCTTGGTATTATATGTATGCTAATTGATGCAATGTTCTATGTAATGTTCGCAATATGTCAAATCTAAAAAAAGAAAATATTTAAAATTTTATACTTAATATATTCTAAATTTTCTTAGCCCTTTCTTACTTAGCGTTGGTCCAAAACATCACAATTTAGATAGTTTAAAATCAAATTTTTTTTAAAAAAAAATTAATATAAAAGATTTTTAAAATCTATTTGGTCTTTTTGGTTGATTTTCGTGTTTATTTTCAAAAAACCTTTCTATAGAAATTTTAATGTTCGTGTTTATGTAAAACGCATTAAAATATAATCCAGTATAGAGTTTAAAGGATAAATAAATTGCTTTTGGTGTAATTTTCACCTCATGCTGCTTACGAGAAATATTTAATTTTAAACCTTTAAAAATAAAAATAAAATTTCACCCCATCTCAAAATTTAGGGGAAAAAGCAAAGTCCGTTCCTGCTAATCCACCCCCCCCCCCAAAAAAAAAANCCCCCCCCCCAAAAAAAAAATATGAGTTAAGCGAGAAGCCAATTGGAGTCACTTTGGCGTCTTCGCCTGGAAATATTGAACTGATTACGATTTTTAAAGGTATTAACTTGCCACTATTAATCAATGGGATGCCTGCAAGTGTCGTAGTGTAGGTATATCGATCCAGATTGGTTGTTGAAACGTGGCATTTGTTTACGTTTGCAACTGTTCTTTCCATTCTATTTCGAGTAAGCCAAGCCCTTCAAATATCAATTTTCTTGAGTGACACATTCTATATTCTTGCACAAAGATTCTTTCGTCAAGATTTCAATTCTTTTATGACTTATTTCTTACTTAACACTAAAACAAGCATGAAGTCGTGTAGACCATTAACTAATTTTGCATCGAAGTTGCCAGGTAGTACACAAAACAAAAAATATATCACAGTTACGATAAAACAATAAAAAACAGTTATTGTTTTATTTATCTCTGTTTCAATAAATTACATAAATCTAAGTTAAGTAAAAGACGTAGACGAGAAAGAATTATATTTCCACAAATTCGATGTGCGATAACTTTAATCAAGTTTACGTTAATTAATATTCTGACTTATGTGGAGAAACTTAGCTCAACATTAATTCGCCATTTTGCTTATAAGCGATCAGCTGGAGCTGACGTCATAAGTCACACGTGTGGGTATTGTGATCTTCTTAAAGTGCAAGTACCCAATAGCGAGATTTTGTAATGCATTACAGTTTGCATTAACACAACGCTCCCCGAGCTTCATAGCGCGGTCGCGAAAATTTTCCTTTAAATCGCATTAGGGCTGAGAGGTAGAAAACAAGGTTACGTAAGGACAAATCCTATTTCTAAATCTTTTTAATGCCGAATCAAATACTCTCTATCTCTAATATATAATTTCTCTATATAAGCGTTAATGTTTTCAATAACTTGAACCCTTCTTGAGCTTCTAAGCGCATGCGTGAAAGTTTCTTTACTATCTCATAATCGATGAGATGTCGAAAACAAGGTTAATGTTACATAATTCCTATGCCAAATTTCTATAAGTGCGAAACAAATACTCGCTGTTTCTAGCATATAATTTCTCTATAAAAGCTTTGTTTTCAGTTACTCAGTTTAAAGCGTTTCGATTTACATTAACTCAACGCTTCCTGAGCTTCTCAGCGCGAAATATGCTAAATCTCTTTAATACCGAAACGAACACTCGCTGTCTCTAACATATAATCTCTCTATATGAGCGTTAATAACGCTTCTCAGCGCATGCGTAGAATTTTTTCTACAAATCACATTATCGCTGAGGGGTGAAAAACAAGGTAAACGTATGACAATATCGTAGCTTACTCGCTATCTCTCATATATATTTATCAGGGTGCGTAGCGTTTTTAAAAAGTGCTTAAAGGTGCTTATTTTCGTTTTATAAAAGCCCTTAAAGGTTCTTTTTCCATTGGGTGTTTTTAAAAAGTGCCTAATTTTCCCTTATTCAAAATGACATTTTTCTTCTACTATGTTGATTTTCGCTTCGAATTATGCTGCAAGACACTGTTCACATTGTTCCATTCAACGTTGTCACAATTAATTCACCCACAATCTATTTCGGCGTTTTATCAGTCCGTAGCGTATGATTCAAAATTACATGGTAAGCGTTACATGATTCAAAATTTAATGATTTTTGACAATTGTCAAAAGATATGCCAAATGTTTTTTTTTTTTTTTTTTTTTTTTTTTTTTTTTAGCATGATGGTTAAAACAAGATAAAACCGTTAATTGTAGAAAATTTTCCAACCCTGCCTAATTATGATATTTGTTCCAAGAGCTTAAAAATATTTTTTGAGTGCTTGAAAAGTGCTTATTTTTTTGGTTAAATAATTTGGCTAAGCACCCTGTTTATAGGCCTCATGAAGATAATCCGTTTTGCCAAGATGCTTCGCATTTTTCTATGAAAGGAGTGTAAAAACAAAAATTAGGGAATCCTAAATTATATATTCATTTATTTCCCCTTCCCTCCAAAAAAGTCGTCTCATTTTTTTTTTTTTTCCTTCACTGAATTTATTTTTTGAAAAGTAAGGCAAGCCATGCGGGTTCACAAATTTTCCTGCAAAATTGAGTTTTTTTTTAAAAAATTGAAAACAAAATCATCTAGAGTTGTTTGAAAACATTGCGTTCATTAAATAACCCTCCCAAACTTATATCTTTCAGAAATAAACCTTTCCTTTCCTTTAACAAGAAGACAATTCAAAACAGTCTCACCGTTCCAAGAAATTCACGAAATCTCGTGAATTCCGCGTATAGAATGTGTGCCAAATAAAAAGATGTGTTTTTCCTCCTTTTTATTATCTCGATTCCTTGAAACAAGAGGAGGAAAAGCCCATTTAACATGATGATTCAGTTGCCGCCGAGATCGGAATTCAATCACGATTCCGTTTGTTTGTTTTCTCACTCCTTGGAAAGGAATTGAATCACTTTTGCTTTTTTTAGCGCATTTTCTTACTCTCTGCGCACTTTAAAACGCGCCATTATTTTTCGCACGCTTTTTTTCTTCCTCTTTTTTTAAAAAAGTGATTCCAAGGTGAATAAAACAAGCAAAAAAGTTCGTCATGCATATGCAAAACTGGAGCAAACACGTGTAGAAAGGAGAATGTCTAGGTCAATGGAAAAATTGTTCCTGTGTGACCGGTCATTGAATTTTGGGAACGTGGATGCTGTTTCGTGGGAAGTTTATTTATGCTAATTAGCTGTTGGAACTTAAATTATGCAACGGCTCGTTTGTTTGTGGACATAGTTACTGAGTTTGAATCTATCTTTGGTTTTAAGTTAGGATTATATTAAGAGAACACAAGAAAGTTTTTAGTTTTGCCTTTAATGGCTGAATTTTTTGTGTAAATTGTATTCTTGTTCTTGCGTGTATTAAGAACAATATCAATTGAAATTTAAAGTAATTTGAGGTTTTGTTTAATTTATCTTAATAAAAATTAAATTATGGTAGGTTTTTAATTTTATCTGTAATAAAAAAATATTTTAATGTTCTCTGTGGTCAGAGACAATTATTATTTTTTTTTTGTAGTTAACTACATTTATAACTACTCTTTTTAAAATGTGACAATTAAGTACTTTCGAAAAATAAATTATAATAATAAATAAATAAATAAAAATTAAAAAGATAAGAAAATTTTAAAGAAAAAGTCTTCTATCCCAACTCATTCTAAAGAAATCAACCACAATAGAAGACCCCAAGGCTATTTAACCCCTAAACTGTTGAAAGAAAGTAAAGAGGCTATTTCCTAGCCCCAAAAAAGACCCCCCAACTAGAACAATTACGAATTATTTGATTGGTAGATGAAGAGAGGACAGGCAAGAGGGGTGGTTTAGGCTCTCTTCGTAAATTTGTTTAGTATTTTTTCATTTTTCTTTTATAATAACGCCTTTCATAATTGAAAAAAATAATTACGAATTATTTCTTTTGGAAGCTTTAAATGTATAGTTTGTGTACGCGTGTACTCAAAAATAAGGGTTTACTGTATGAATTTTGATAAAAACGGATTTCTAGAAGATAACTCAATTACCGATATTTCAACTCCGCCCGAAAGATCATCCGAATTTCTTAGTTCTAATGTCGTATTTTCCAGAAACGTGCCAATCTTATTGATTTAAAGGGTTGATCTAATATACTAATTAATTAGTGTAACTACAAATGAAGTTGTGGAACAGACACAAAAACATATCTTCTCTAAGTAAACATACCTTTTTTCGAGTAAACATAGTTAATTCTTTTTTCTCTGATTACACATACGCATTTGGGTTTTTGACCTTCAAAATACATGACAAATATGGACGAAGTGCAACTTGAAAAATATGGTCCCAATAGACAGCCTGCTGAAGATGTTCGAATAGCAAAATCATAATGAGCTTAATTTTTTTTTTATTTCTCATTAAGAATTGTTTCACCGATTTCTTTCAAACTTTTTATTTTACCAAATTATATTGCTTCAAAAATTGTAAACCTTATTAGGGGCCTTCCAAATAATGCTAGGTGTTTATGAAATTTGGTAGTTTATGACAAGGAGATTCGTGTAATTTTGGTAGCTTATGACAAAGAGGAAGGAGGGGTAATATGAAGTGTGACTTCTATTATTTTAGTAAAATTAAAAACTTTTAAAATCAGTAGGTTGAATATTTTTTATGGGACTATTTTTATATCTTTTTCATGAAATTAAATTCACATGCAAATAATATTGTTATGGTGGCAAATTTCATTGAAACGCAGTTTTTTTTTTCCTTCCTAAATTGAAATGTTTGTCATGTATTGCTTCTGCCAAATATTTGTTTATGCAATATAGCTTGTGTTAAGGTGTGCAGTTGGTATGATGTGTGACAGTTCGTAAAAACGGCATAGACGTTGAAAAAACTGACATCATATTTAGATGGTCCCTAATTCACAATTTTTTCAACCTTTATTAATAAAAATAATTATTACAAATAGTTTTTATTTATGGAATCATCTTTGGAAAACAAATTTTATAACTGTGTGCAAAGTTGTATAAATCCGATTAAAGTTTTCATAGGATTGCGAAGTACACAAAAAGTCATTAAAGGCCCACTCTCCTCATTAAACTCTATCAGGACCATATTTTTTGGATTGCGTTTATCTCCCATTATTTTAATAGTCTAAAATCCAAATACGTCAACAACAAAAAATTATTTTTCAGAGAAAATATAATTATGTCATGGAAAGTGTCTGTTTTCGTAACTTAATTGTTATCACTAATTGATTGGTATACTTATGGTCAACCCTTTTAATCCAATAAGACTATCATTTAGTTTCTGAAAATCCGATTATTATAAATAAAGTTATTCAGGGTAATATACTTTTCTCCTTTCACCGTTCGCATAGTTTAGAATTTTAACTTTGCTTTGTATTTAAAGCACAACAAGTGGCGGTTTTATTTCCCGTAACGAGAGAGCTTTTAAGAACGCTTCACTATTGGGGTTATAGGAATTTCATTGGATTTCTATAAATATTACCACTATCTGTATTTTGCCAGGCAAGTTGTTTATTAACAGGGCTTGATTTAGAAATCCGAGGGCCCTCAGCACAGAGCTGTTGAGAGCCCTACCGCTCCTCAAATTTACATGTACAAAATGGTTTTTAACTTATTATAACACCATCACATTATGTTATATTAGTAAATTTGTGCTTTTTTTATTATAATTTTTGTTAACTCATAATTTTAATAATCAATTCTTATACGAAAAAATAAATATTTGTAACATTTAGGCAGCCTCTAAACATATGAGGACCCTAGGCCCGGACCTTTAAGGCCTTGTGATAAATCATTCTCTGTTTATTAATAGTTAAATTCCTCATACTATTCTAATAAAAAAGTTATGTTCTTATTTTTTCTTTCCTTATAACAGATAAATATCAAGTGATTTTTCTGGAAGGTAATTATATTTTTAGCTAATTTCCGAAGTAAATATCCGGTTTTTCATTATGAGGAATTTATAACTTTCTCATTTGTCACGGCCAAATATTCTTTTATCATCCTAGGGAAAGAGTTTCATTAGTCACAGGATATTACTATGCATTTTAGATTGAAGCTTGCAGACATCCTGCTCGAAAAAATATACCCTTTCCCCAGACCTTTACTATATATAAGTGAAAAAAAAAATATTAACGTGATTGATTGATTAATCGAAGGTCGTTATCATTGATCTGGCAAAGAGTTGGGGACATTTTTATGTGGTATGTATACTTGAAATTTATTTATGCTGATTCTGTTTTATTTTTAAGGTTCTTAAACCCACATTATATGCTAACGGAAATACTTTTTTTTAAGATTAATTTCTTTTAAATTATTCTTTCAAATTTTGTCATTAGTTCGAGTGTTAGTTATATAGANTTGTTGAGGTCCTTGAAAAGTCCTGGAAAGTCCTTGAATTTCAATCTCATCATAGAGTGGGAACCCTGATATAGAATTTAGTCATTTTTCTTGCTTAGCTTTTCACTATATCTAAAAGGAAAGTGATAAATGGGTGTAATTATTAATTTACACTTAGATATTTCGATTAATACGATTGTGATACTTTATTTTAAAGGAATGCAAAATAATTGAAGATTTTGATTGTTTTCCTGCATATTACATTGCGTGTTTTGCGAGTATATTCGTCTTTTTCAAAAGAAACTACGTTTTCAGGCAGGTTTATAAATTTGTTAATTATAATTTTTATTTTTTAATTAGTTTTCCAGTCGATTATATACGACACTCATTACTATACAAAATATTGAAAATCGGGACATCGGAATTAATGTGAGAATGTTCAAGGATGTCATGCCAGTAGACCTTATGCGGCCCGAAATTATTCGATTAAAAAAAAATATATATATTAATACAAAACTTCGCTCTTATATTCATACAAAACTCTTAAAACTATTTTAAAAGAATTTGCTGTATTCTTATAATGTATTCGTTTTTCACACTTCATTATTCACTCTGTTATTTTGTGGTCTAAATTAGCTTCATCTCAAAATAGAACGTTATGTTGTGCAGCTATTATTAAACAAATGGCTTATCCTGCTTGCTTTATTTGCATTATAGTTTTTAGTGTGTATAAAACAAACGAATAATATTTTTTTATTTATTTATTCGTAAAAGAACTTATTAAAAACAAAAATCTTGTCGTTTGTAAGTACCCAAAGAATAAATACAAGATATAGTATTTATTCTTCAGGATTAGGCTTAAAACATCTGCTGTGAGTTAATCAGCTGCCATTTCCGTCAACAAATGAAACAGATGGTTAACCGTTTAAATCGTTCCTCGTTCGCTACTCATCAATATGAAAACAACATTTTCTATAATTTAGTGGCCGATTTTCACTGAAGCTTCCTTTTTTATAGGTCTTCAAATTTCTAGCTCTATGAAGCGTCATTTTAAATTCATAATTCTGTTCACACTCATTAGTAGGACTCTTAATTTTACTATTCTATATTGATGTAATGTTATTTTAATGCTTATTGTAACATCCGTTCTGAACAGTTTATTGAAGTTTAACGATCGAAATTAGGTTCTTCCCATATCTTGTCTTTCTTTCATCCCACCCCATTTCCAATAACAACCTCTTCGGTTTGGAGGATTTGGCCGATGTTATAGAAAGAACAGTGGTCGGAAAACTACATTGTTCTTGTAGATTACTACAACTACTTTGTAACAAATGTAGTTAACCAGGGTGCGTAGCGTTTTTAAAAAGTGCTTATAGGTGCTTATTTTTGATTTTCGTTTTTTAAAAGCCCTTAAAGGCATTTGTGTATTGTGTATTTTTAAAAAGTGCTTAATTTTCTCTATTTCAAAATGAGATTTTTCCTTTACTTTGTTGATTTTCGCTTCGAATTATCCAAAAAGATACAGTTCAGATTGTTCGATTCAACGTTTTCACAATTAATTCAACCCCAATCTATTTTGGCTTGTTGTCAGTCCGTAGCGCATGAAAACGCCATTCGTTTATAAGATTCAAAATTTCATGATTTTTGACAATTGTCAAAAACAATGCCAAAATATTTTTATTTTTATTTTTTTGCATGCCAGTTGAAACAAGATAAACCCGTCAATTGTAAAAAACCTTCCAACCCTTATTAATTCTGATATTCTTTTAAAGTGCTTAAAAATATGATATGAGTGCTTGAAAAGTGCTTATTTTTTGTTGAATAATTTGGCTACGCACCCTGTTAACTATAACTACGTGTTTTTAATGAAGTGACTACAAACTACTTTGGAATTATAGTAACTACTTCAATACTTTAAGGAGACAAGCTTACGTTAAATGTAAGGGGATAATTAATAAATATTTATTCATGTTTACATAAGCCAGTTTGTTACTCCCCCAATTTTTTTTAATTTTTAAATTTGTTCATTTAACTTTCAACTTTTTATGCCTTTCTCGACAGCGAATATTTAATTTAAGAATTGTGAAATTATCAAATACTTGAAATTTTTAAAATTGTTTAATGCTATTTTGTTTCCCCTAAGAAATTAAGCACATATCGAAAATATCGTTCCCTTCCTTTGAAATAACATCACGTTTCACGAGTGTACATTCGCGTGTGGAAGTGTGACCAAAGTAATATATTATAAACTCTGGAAAAACAAAAACATAAAAATTCAACCAAAATTAGAATTTTCAATACTTATAATAAATCTGACATACTCTATGTATCTGAGCCATATAAAAATGACATCAAAAAACTTCAAATATTTATTAACACCAATTAAAGAAGAATCTTCCGTATTGAGTGGTTTCTTAAAATTTGTAACACTGAAATCTATAGAAAAGCAAAACAGAAACCAATTGAACAGGGAAATTTAAAAAAGGAAATGGTTCTACGTAAACCTGTGAAATTTAAAGTGTGACAAGGTTTTTATTGGTACCCACTGGTCTATTGGTACTATTACATGCATATCAATATTAAAATAAAATAAAAGATGCGTTTTTAAGAATTGTTCCATCATATTCCTAATTGGTTTTAAAGTATATCGTAGTTTTGTCACAATTAGCCCAGTATTCCTTAGTTTATGAGTAAGTGTTGGCGATTTATTTTTTAAACTACTCATGCTGATGTTCTCGTTTTTTTCGAAAATGAAATCTATCTTAAGCTATTAAATTTAAAATAAAAAGATTTCCTTTTTAGTATTTACATGTCGTTAACCGTCATTGAACAGCCGACCTAGTTTTTGGTTTACGACTATTGATGTTCAACTCCGTAACTTTGTTCTTCTGAGCCCAATCCAGAAGACAATGAGAAATTTGCTTTCGTGGAGGACTTTTTGATGGAGCTAACTGGCATTTGCGTTACATGGGGAGGAAAACCACGGAAACCTCCCATGGTTAGCCTGACGGCAAGGGGACTCGAACCCTTGATCTGTCTACGACTACGGATATTTTAAGTAAGCACTACGGTCAGTGCGAGCCGGGTACAAAATTCGTATCAATCAGTCATCGTTGGAATTCGAACCCGGTTCACTTCATTGGAAGGCGAATGCTCCTGAGCCACCACGGCTCGGTCTAATTGAATCGTTATTATTTTGCCATGCAGTGGGCTAATTGGGGAAATCTCTAGTGTTACTATTCAGTCTGATATTTTTAGGCTTATTGCAATCAGCCCATATGCTATCAGGATGATTAGAAAATATGCTAAAAATTACTCAGTTTTAATTTCCTTTGGCTTATTACTAATGAGCTTTGTCTTCCGCTGGCGCTTTAATAACTCTTTACTTAACTGACCTCGTTAAAAAAAAGCCTACATTACTGAGAACTCATTTAAAGCAGTTGACTAATTGATCAATGAGTTCTAAATTCTCTAATTAGCCTAAAGGAAAGTGGACTCATTGCAGAAGGCCTAAAAATTATCAGACTGATTATAAATTATTACTAGAGGTTTTTCCAATTAGCAACAATTCCAACATAATTTGCCCATAATCGATTTTTTTTTTCATTTAGCCTACGGCATATTTGATATTTAAAGAAGCTCTTTAAAGAAAAAATCTGCGAATATTAATCTGAGATTTTTTTCTAGGACTCCAAGCATTCACGGCCGGGAGCATTTTAATTGTTCTGCATATTTCTCTGTGTTATCTGTTGTTTCTTCTTGACCATGCAGCTATGATAACAGCAAGACTAAGAAAACTTGAAGGCTGACTTTAAAAAAAAAAAGTATATAATATGGAATTCACTTCTTTTATTTTATTTTCAAGCATTTCTTACTGTGTTTTCTTCATGCTTTCGAAGCAGTATTTATAATGAATGTTTTACTAACCGTAATACAAAGAGTTCTGTGAAACAGTTCTTAAAGGAAAGCGAGACAGAAAAGTTTCCTCTCTATGGTTAATTTTTAAAGTTTAAAAAAAAAAAGGCAAAGGAGTTATTAAAATCATCAAAGACCAGTTTATTTATCTAGTGAATCATCTTTCATTAATCATCGCCTTTATTTTTGTAGCCTCAACATAAACTGGTTTAATTTTATTGATGTTTTTTTTCTTGGTTACGTCAATCGTGATTAATAATTCTGAGTGATAAAAATTTTTTTAACATCGTGATATTTTCCAATTCATGTAATTTGCATTATTTTTACATTGATCAATATTTCGTTGCTCAGATAAAATTCGTTTACATTTACGATACTATCATATTTGATGATTATCTTAATCGATAATTTCTCACTCGCTATATTAACTTATTCGATGTTTATTGTGGACCAATAATGATCGCAATATTATTGTTGTCCGTAATTATCATTGATTCGATTTTTCATGGAAGACATGGTATTCATGGTTTTTCGTGAAAATTCTTTTTAAAATATCTTTACCCCGTGACCTTTCGATATTTAACGATACATTGATGTATCACCCAGTATCAATAATTTACCATATTTCAAAAACGATTTTGGTTTTATTCTCATTTTATTATATATTTTTTATTTATTTTAGTTTTTCTGGCCTTATTTTTTATAAGTAATTTTTAAATATATGTTGAGCTTTAAACCTGCATTGTAAAATATTAATTGCTATTTAAACCATCGTTTCTATACATTAAAAAGGGGGGAAATATATTAAGCTCTTATCGACTATTATTATGTTTTCCCAATCCGATTTGAAAGAGGAAAAAAGTAATATTGTCATCTATAAGTACTATCAGTCAAAGGATGGTATTGTCACTTATGGTGTTTCTTTTAAGAAAATCGGTTGTCATGGTTACATCACTGAAAAATATGTCGCCTTGGTTTCGAACCAAACAAAGTATCCCTTTCACAAACTGTTATTTAGATAAAAAATATAAAAGAAATAAATAAAAAAAGAAAAGAAAATATGCTATTTCTTATTTTTAACATTATTTTTCCCAAGTTCGTATTGTTATATTTCTGCAATGTAAAATTACTTTCTGTTTATTACGAAAATACATTCACGATATATGGTTAAATAATTTAATAATGATAAAATTGTGTGAAAGTTAAATTTTAAGCGTATAAAAAAAGAGATGAAAGAAAAAGAGTATATAAGTTTTATACCGTGTGATATTTTGTTACAAAAACTAAACAGTTCTTAAATAAATCTTCAATTCGAAGTATTTTGGAATCGTGTATTTAAAGTTAAAGTGCAATTTTTAACTTATTTCAGTCTACTAAACAACTGCATTTATTGGTAGAGTTAAAAGTCTGTTTTCATTAAAATTGTTGTAATTTAACAGTTAATTAAACAGTTAATCAAATGTATATTATTTGTCAGTTCACTTTTTCCTCAGGAGGGAGAGAAATTAAACATTTCGTCAATTTTGATAGCATTTAACGTAACGAGGCATTTTATTCATTAGACTAGATTCGGTTGAAAATTTTGATTCCTGTAATATTTCGAAAACGATTCAACTTAAAATAAATGTTAATTGAAGTAATAAATTTTTAAAGTTTCCAATATATTAACCAATTTTCTCTCAGTAAATCGGAAAAAATATTAAATTTTTTTTTAAAAAGTTATAATTTTGAAAAAGAAAAAAAAATATTATTAAAAAAAAAACGAAATTGAATAAAATCGACGCTTTTTATGGGGGGAAAGAAAGGAGATGAGTTTTATGAAGCATTCATTGCCAAGGTCAGTTAAACATTAAGAAGGTGAAAAGTCCTGCCCTTCAAATAAAAGGCAATTGAGTCATCTAATATTCCAGAAGAAGTAGAAAAGAATTATATTAAGTGCCAGCTGTTCGAACTAACCATCAGTAATCAGGCATACAAAATAGCACTTAAGCATATACAGTTAGCATTAGCGAAATTCTAATAAGTGCAATTTTAAGGTATGCATACTACTTAATTCTGCATTAGTGAGATCATGATTATTAAATAAAAAAATAAGTAACACTTACATTAACTTAAAAATAGTACAATACTGAAACTTTATACTTGATTTTAAAGATAAATTGATTACCCAGAATCAATGTTCGTGTTTTTGTTTAAATTAGAACTATCCCCTATTGCCCATTTATCATCATGTAATTAATTGAACCATTCAAAATATTTGCTCACCGGATTTCAAATTTTAGTTGTTATGTAATTTAGTTTTAATTTTCTAAGGAGAGAAGATTTGGTTTATGAATAGCTTGTTAGAAAGGAGAAGATCGATTTCTTTTATTTATTATTATTTTTTTATATATTTCTTGTTCCTATCAAATCTTTTTGTTTTTAAACGACGGTTGCTATTAATTTTTTTAAAAATTGATTTTGGAATGGAAAAACATCGTAGGTTAGTTGCAAATAGCAAAGTTTCATAACTCAAGGTATTTTAACACAAGATTGCTCAAGGAAGTCATTTTGACTGCTTTTTCATTTGCAAAAAAATGTACAAATAATCATTCATAAATTATTTTTTTTCTTCCAAGTGAAGTAAATTTTTTTTATTGTTAATATTTACTAATAACTTGTTATATAACTGTAAATAACATGAAAAATATTAAAAATTAATTAAACAAATTTCTTTACACATTAGTTATTCTTTCACAGTGCAGTAATTTTGACTGCTTTTGGGCAATACTAAGTTTCAGTCTTTCTAGTGTTAAAAAAAATACGCATATTTTAAACAGATTATTACGGAAATTCTCAAAAACCCTAATAATTACGGATACCGTCACGGATTACGTCTTAATTGGCACCTGTGCAGCACCAATTTTAAAAGCAATCAATAGTAACAATAGTCGGCTACTAGAAGTAAATTAATTCAAGATAATTGTATCAAAATTATAAGTCCATTCGATGAAAGCTGGCGATGATTAATAGTACCTCCTTGCTCTGATTGTTACACTAACTTCAAAATCCATTATCTCGAAAACATGTTTTTGAAGTCTGTTGTAAAATTTCCTCAGATGATCAATGTAATTTTTGTTACTCTGTGTTCAGCAAGGTTTTCTTCATCGTTTAGTTAGTTTTACCTTTCGATTTAAATTCAATTTTTCACAGTCGAACAAACTTATTTACAGAGAGAAAAATAGATATCTAAAGTTTTTGTAAAGTCGCAATTTTATTGCTGATTTTTTTTTTTTAATCGAATGATAAAGTGCTAGTTTTTATTCCTATTAGTGAAAATGCGGTGGAATTGATTTTAGGTCATTTTTCTGTTGTCAGGAGTTGTCATGAATTACAATATCAAATAACCTTCATCTGAAATCAACCGTTCAAAATATAAACTTCACGATTTTTTCATATATATAGATAGATAGATAGATTATTTTAAGACTTAAAGATGCCATTAATAAGTGTAAGAAAACAATTAAACAATTTTTAAAATGATAATTTTTCCAAAGGAAAAAAAAAACTTTGTTGGAAATGAGAAGTGTTTGAAATATTATTTTTAATTGTATATATCATCTTTCGATTTGTCACAGCAACTCATAATTTTAAATCTGAATGCGACCGTCCGATTTAGAAGGCCTGCAATTTATTTATTTATTACTTTTATTTATTAATTTATAACTGTAAGAAAACAAATTTTAAAAAATTTTCCAACTCTGTATTAAAATCTAATAATGGTGTCACAGTTTTCGATTGTTGTCGGTACATTTTTATTGCCCGGAGTGACATGGTAGGATTAAGTTTTTGCACATTAATTTCCAAAATTTTTTCGGTGGTCATTAGCATAAAATTAATTAAAGTCATAAAGGAATTTCCGGTAAAATATTTTTGTATCCAAATTTTAATTTTACTTTATTTTAATATTTACTTTTCTTATTTTACTCAGTAATTATTTCGTTTTTGATTTTGATTGTTTTCTTAATTCCAAGTTTAAAACTAAGAGAGTTATTTATTATAACGTAAATTACCCTTTTACATTACCTTATTACGCAATTAGCCTGTTTGGTAAGCGAAAATATTAAATTACGGTAACAAACTCACCAAATTCGTCATTAATTTGAAATGTTATTAATATTTTTTTTAAAATTGTTCACTAATTGATCTTAATAGAATCATCATTGATATTATTTATCAATCAAATTTAACTTAAAATAACATTTAATTTAAAGAATTAAATATTGGACGTGGCGTGGGAAGGGGAGAGCATAAACTTAAGCAAACAAAATTTTTTTGTAGTACATATATTTTAAAGGAATAATTTCAACTTATGTAGAAAAAACTATTTTATACTAAGAAACAACAATTATTGCGAGGTAATCGGGCAGGGGCCCTAATCTCCCTATATTTTTCATAAAACCATGGAGCGTAGCGTTTTTAAAAAGTGTTTAAAGGTGCTTGTTTTCGATATTCGTTTTTTAAAAGCCTTTAAAGGTGCTTTTTTCATTGGGTATTGGTAAAAAGTGCTTAATTTCCCTATTAGAAAATGGGATATTTTTTCTTTACCATGTCGATTTTCACCACGTATTATGAAAAAGTGTGCTTTTCACGTTGTTCTATTCAACGTTTTCACAATTCATTCAACAATCTATTTCGGCGCACCGTCGATCCGTAGCGTATGAAAGCGCCAATCATTTTAAATGTTTGATGAAATACTTGCGAGTCCGCATGTGCATCTACTGAGCAGGGTCCGGTGAGATTATTGCACTCTCAACCGATAAATCTCTTGATCATTTTATAATAGCTAATATAATCAAGAAAAGCATTCTTTGTCAGAAGCTAGTTATTTTTTCATGATCATGTAAAATCTTTGGAAATTATTTAGCATTTTGTTAATGTATATAGTGCTTTAAAATATTTTTGAGTGCATGAAAAGTACTGAAAAGGTGCTTATTTTTTGTTGAAAGATTTGACTACGCATCCTGTAAAACAAAACTATTTTTTTTTTAAAATCTACTAATAGTATTTAGTAGATTCAAAATCTAGTTTTATTACTTCTAATATTAGAAGCGTGAAAATTATTGATTTTAGGTAATTCTGGCGTCGTGAGTTCACACCGCAATTCGCAATTTTAAATCACCATCTAGAAGTGTAGATCGTCCGCTATTTTTCTTTCTTTCTTTATTTATTAATTTATTTTTGTAAAGAAAAATATTTTGAAACTTAGGAAAAAAAGACTTCTAGAAGTTTTTTTCTTCTTTCCCTTGCTGATATGCAGGAATTCTTTATTCAATTCTGCTGCGCATTTTTTCCCCATACAATTTGTTTCTCATATTTTGAATTTTTTATAGCGAGAAAGCAAATGATGAGTTTCATAAGAAAGAAAATTATAGAAATTTTGTGTGGAAATGCGAAATGTTGTGTATGATGCTGTAAATATAAAAAGCACCTCAAAACAAATAATTGACGCGGATTCCCATATGGTATTTACCTCGATATTCTTTCTGAATCAAAGAATTCAATTTATCTATAAGTTATTTAAATTATTTATAAAGTAATTCAAGTTAGGAAATATCTTGGATTTATCTGTTGCAGTTTTTTGTATTTCTCATACAGTATGAATTATATTCTTATATAAATGATGGCAGTGTTGAATAGGGTATAATTTATTCTTTATTGAGCTTGTCAGTGCTAACAAACGGCCTTGCATTGTAATTCATCGTGTTTTCCATTATTTGTTGAGTAAAATTACGTACGATTGTTATTTTATTTTTCGCTTTTTTTTGTGAGGGAGATTATAGTTTACTTTTTTTTTTTTGCTTTCTTTCTTTCTTTTTTTTTTTTAATTCTTTTTCGCTCATCCGTGAATTGAATTTATTGTGCTATACTATTAATGACTTTAATATTGTGTTTGTGAGAAAGTTTTTATTGAAAATTATAAACTTCCTGGACTAATACTGACAAAGTCTTTTTGCAGGAGAACTGTAGATAAGCCAGATGTAAGTCTTTTTTTCTAAGTATTTTTTATTTGTATTAAATCCGTCGTACGCTAATGTAAGACGCAGAAAAATTGCATATTCGATTGCGTTTTTTATTATTTTATTATATTTCCAGTAATAAATTCTTTAAAACTTAATTTTGAGTTTCAAAACGTGCAAATTATTGAAAAAAATTATTTGTTCCAGATATCTTTATTAATGTGCTTTATTACTACGTTTAAAATCTATAAGTAGAAATTTTTGAACTGTTGATTTTATTAATTTCGCATCGGTGTCAAATTTTTGGGAAAAAATGCACTTATGCTTTTTTTTTTTTTTTTTTTTTTTTTTTTTTTTTTTTTTTTTTTTGTGGAATCAAGTTTCTTTTTTACTAATAATTATTCTGGAAGTTATAAGAAATTACGTGTTTTCTAATTATAAATAAATAAATAAAAATTTATTTACAGATGCTTATTATTTTATGTAAAAACCAACTAATAAACAAATAAATAAATAAAGCTGAAATTCGGGTAATTATTTCTTTGATAACACTTAGTGTATTTCATATTAATTGTGCTATTAAAAGCTTTCTATTATATTTGCAAGACATCTTTGTACTATATATGCAAGAAATCTTTTTACTAAATTGGTCTGACTTGGAAATGTTTAATCTACAAATTAAATATATATTAAATGGGTCTTGAATCATATGTAAATAATTAACAAAATTATTTTAAAAAATATATGATCCTTATAGCCTAAAATATTGTAATATCTGCATAAATATATTTAGACAAGTTTTGAATCATACGGACATTTTTAAACATATACCAAAATATAAATGTTTATTATCTAATAGAATATTGTTATCTGTAACATGGTATTTTGATATTAGGTATTTTTACGATTTTCGGATCATTTACACCCTTTTAAAGAATTAAATGCCAAAAAAAAAAAATTTTTTTTTTAGAAAGAATACTATAAATAATCTATAACATGCATATATTTAGACATTTTTGAGAGTGAAGGTATTATAAAAAAAATAATTTCCAAAACTACAAATGCTTCCACAGAATATTATATAAACACGCGCCTTGGTGCGTATGTAGCTGGCGTAACTTTTTCATCTATACAATAAAAATTTATCTTGATAAATTACTGAATTATTCAAAAGAATTCATAAATGCGACGCCAGTTTCGTAACATTAAAATGCTAGACCAATAATTCTCTTCGCAATTTTGAATTTTAAATGCATTCCATTTACAATTTCATCAAATAAATAACACATTTCTTTCGTTACCTTGTAAATTTTTTTTAAAAGATGAAAAGGGAAAAAAATGTTTTATTGCTATATAACAATGTTACTTAAGATGCATATTTCTTTTTCTTTCGTTGCTGAAATCATTTCTAAAACACCTCCTCTGTGGCCTTCATTTTAATATTTCTTTTGCTCTTTAAAGGCGGGCGTTTTCGGCGCTGTTGCTTTTCGTTTGGTTTCAGATTTCTTGTACATAGTTCTAATAATATCGTTTGTTCTAATATTTTTTTATTTATCGTTATAATTTTTATTTTAACATTAGTTTTCTATTTGAGTTCTAAAGTAGACAAAAACTCGTTAACTTTTGCTCGTTTTTAAGAACATTTACATATTGTTACTCTGTATCTAGGTTAATTTTAATTTTGATTTAAACAAAATTTAATTGCCTTATTGTTTTGATGTATTTTTTTCCATCTTTTTTTTAAAAAAAAAATATTGGAGGTAAATTTAAACTTATTTATTTTTTTCTTTCCTGAAGCGATTTAGTTCATCTTATTTCATAAGTATTATATTAGTAACATACAATGCGTTGACTTTAAATTAAATATTTTCTAGTTAAGGGGAAAAAATTAAGTTAATAATTATTATGCAATAATTATCTGTTTGTTAAATCTTAATGCACATTGCATTTATTCTTAAGTTGTACTAATATTGAGGACTAAGGTCTGTCAATTTAGTGCATTTAGAAAGATCTTAAATGTAATTCCAATATTTTTATAAAGATTATATATAAATAAGACTTTTTAAGAACATTTTAAATTAATTAGATCACATATGCTTAGTTAACAAACGTTATTAGAACATTTGTTCTAACATTTTTTTTTTATTATG
Organism: Parasteatoda tepidariorum; assembly: GCF_043381705.1. Classification (NCBI taxonomy): domain Eukaryota; kingdom Metazoa; phylum Arthropoda; class Arachnida; order Araneae; family Theridiidae; genus Parasteatoda; species Parasteatoda tepidariorum. Next base: position 23,497,634 of record NC_092210.1, read on the forward strand.
TTTTAAAAAATTTTTCAATCTTGAAACTTTTTTATATTTTTATCTATAGTTTTCTGTTTCATTCAATAAAAATTTACAGGAACTCCTAAACTTATTGAATATATTACTTATTGTGATTCAAAATTAATTATAATTTTGATTTAAATAAATTGCCTTCTTGTTTACATGCTTTTTTCTTTTTTTTTTATTAAATATTGGTGAAAATTTTTAATTTATTAATTTATTTTTTCTTTTCTGAAATGTTTTATTTCATAATTATTTTATTAGTAGAATAAAATTTGTTTTCTTTAAATAAAATATTTTCAAGTTGAAGGTAAGTTTAAGTAAATGGTTGTTATCATTAGATAATTATCTCAATGTTGAGCTTAAGGCATTTATTCTTAAGTTCGAAGGTATGCCAATTTAGTGTAATTCGAAAGCCCTAAATGCACTAATAAATAATTTGGATCTTTTCTTAAAGTTCAAAGGTAATTTACCATTATAAATGAGACTCTTATTAAGATCGTTGTAAATTAATTAGATCACCTATGCTTCTAATAATGTTTGTTTTAGGTTTTTTTTTTATTTATTTATTTATTTATTTATTTATTTATTTTTTTTTATCCACAGTTTTCTGTTTGTTCAATAAAGTAGACATGGCATATAACTTTTTGAATATTTATATATTGTAATTCTGATCACAGCCAGTCTTAAATTAGTTCTTAAAAATTGCATTATTTTCCAATTTCTGTTAGTTCATAATTATGCTTTTAATATATTGGTGGGAAATATAAATTTTATATGTTTTCAAATTTATTTTTTCCCTTCAAAAATGATTTTATTTCATCATTTTTCATATGTGTTATATAGATGTAGTATAAAATATGTTGGCTTTAAATAAAATATTTTTATTTGTGGAGGAAAATAGTATTAATAAGAAAATATTCTAATTGCACATGGCATTTATTAAGTTTTCATAATTGTCTGTTACTTTAGTGCATTTAGAAAGCTTAAATGTAATTTAAGTCCTTTTTTTTTCTTTTTCTATTTAAGTCTTTTTTTTTTTTTTTTTTTTTTTTTTTTAAGTTCAGAGATAATTTATTATGGTAAATAAGACTCTTATTTAGAATGTTTTAAATTAATTTGATTACATATATGTTTATTAAAGAATAACTTTCATATTCATTAATTATTAAACATAATCTAGTAACAATTTTAATAAACTATAAATTTATAAGCAAAACATTGTTACATTGATTTTATTTCATGATATCAACATAATAAAACAAATAGATTTTGATTGTGCTTACCAAATGTATCCAAAATCCTTATGTGAATATTATCCTCGTTATTTCATAAACAAAACAGAAAATTTTTTAGTTTTAAATGGATCTGAAAATTTTAAACGTTATTTTAGTTGTGAGCTCCATTAATCATTTGTGACCTTTGAATTAATGCCACTTTTATTGCTTTTTGAATTAAGCAGAAGAATGTAAAAATATTTTTTTTATTTTATTTTCTACAAACGTTTCTAGTAAATTGAATTTTATTCAATACACTTACTACCTGACTTATTTGTTCTATCATTATTGATCGATTTCAGTGTAGTGCAGAGAGAAGTTCAAAGAGGGCATCGAAACGACCACTAACTAAACTAAAACTTTTTTTCTCCCTCCAATACCCACCCGATTGACTCTCGTCATTCAGGTATCAATAGGGTAGATTTGTTGGTCACTCTTTCAGGGGCATCATATTAGGTGGGCTAACATTATTCCCACAGTAAGGACAGATAGTACAGATAAAAGAACACCCATGCCTTTTCTGATGTGAGGTCAGCTCTCCGACCACTGCACAATCCGGACGGCAGCTATACTAAAACTTAAATCTGAATGTAGATAATTAGTATTATTTTCTTTAAAAAAATTTATTTTTATCACGTAAATTTCATGGAAAATAAAGTATGATTTCCAAACCAATTTAATTATGTTTTAGGTCATAAAATGTAAATATTTTTTACATTTAAGAATGCTTTGTTGGAAATAATTAATTTTTGCAAAAGAATGATTTTCGTTGTATATATCTACTTAAAATTAATTTAAAATATGGATTTAAATCTTATGAATGCATTTGTTCAAATATTAAATATAATCTTTATACAAATGTAATAACACATAAAATAATGTTATGTATAATAATGAAATGTGTAAAAATACAATAGTTTTATAATATATTACTTTATAAAATATAATTATTTTCGTAAAAATAATGAAGTTCCACCGTTTTTTTTCCTTTTAATTTAATAAGTTTTCTACTCCCTCCAAAGATAACATTATTATAATATAATGTATAATGTATATAGAACATTATATACCAGAGATAACATTATTGTACTCCTTTTTTCAGAAATTGTTCTCCTCTGTACACTATTGCCTAATTTCATAAGATATTATTTTTGCAATTTTCATTTATTTGCATACATGTTTTCTGTGCTGAAATTCTTCACTATAAATCATTAACTTCTTATTTAAATTTTTTACTCTAGTTAAAAGCTCATGATGGAAAGAAGAAATTCGAATGATGATAAACGATATTCAGTAGCAAATTATAATTATAACAGGGTGAGTTTGTTATAGAATAGAAAATTTAATTCTACTTTTTTCAATTATGTTATTAAATAAAATTTTAATTTTGACTGTGTTAGTTATTCATTCAATCAAATTTATTACTTTCTTTTTCTTCTTTTACAGAATAAAAACAGTTTGTGATATAGTCTATTTCATAACTATTAATGCAAGAGCTCTTAAAATTATATAAAAAATTTATCATTCATAGTTTGTTTAGTTTTTATAACGTACGTATTGTTCTTTGCATTAATGAAAGGGAAAGGAAAAATTTCACTTATTGTTAAAATAAATACTAAAGTTTCCATTGATACTAGTTTTTCATTTTTTAAAAAATGATTTTTGTATTTATCAAATATTTCATAATTCATATTTTATTTAATTAATATAACATTCTTAAATTTTAGAGTTTCCTTTTCATGTTGTTTGTTATTTTTTTTAAGAACTCTTTTGCTCAAATTTTTTCTGACTAACTCAAGTAACTATAAATTTATAATTATAGTTACTTGAGTTAGTATTTCTTCATTTTTTAATGAAGAAATAATTCATATTTTGTTTTATTTAATGACATTCTTATTCATATTATAATTTCATCTTATTCATATATCATATTTCTTATTCATATTTATAATTCATATATTGTTTAATTTAATGACATTCTTATTGTTCTTTGCATTTATAGAAGAGAAAGTAAAAATTAAATTTTGGTATATCAATATAAAATTTAAATTTTGAACTTTTTTTTACAAGACTAGTTTTTTTGTTTGTTTCTCAATTTAGTTTTTTTTCTTATTTGGTTCAAGTGTTCTTTGTAATATATAAAAATTTATAATTCATATTTTATTTTATTTTTATAAAATTCTTATTGTCCTTTGCATTAATAAAGGGAAAAGGAGAAATTTCATATATGTATATCATTGTTAAAATAAATATTAAGGTTTTTTATTAATATACTAATAAATTTATCTTTTTTTTCTTTTATTATTTATTTTTAAAAAAGTATTCTTAATTTAGTCACATCTTGTAAATCTTGTTTTAGTTAAATGTATAAAAATTATATTTTGTTACATTATTCTTAGGTACAATTATTTTTTTGTCATTCACATCAATGAATGATGTAAAAGAAGAAATTTAAAATACATTTGTATTTTTTAATGTAAATTTTAACAGTTTGTTCTTTGATTTAAATCCAAGAATGGGTTGAAAAATATAAATGATTTGCATAAATAGTTTTCCATTACTTTTCTGTCTGAAGTTCTTTGCAATTGCTCAGTTTTACTGTTAATTGCATTTTCTCCATCATTTTTTATTTATCTGCAAACAGTATTTTATTATATCGCTTTAAATAAGCTAAGAAATTAAAAATTAGTTAGAAATGTCAGGAAATTATGATACATTTGCAATTTTATTAAGTGTGCACTGATTTTATATTTCCTGTAAGAAATGCAGAGAAAATATGTTCCCTTCCATGATAATAACTGAGTGTACATTAGCATTTGAAGGTGTTGCAATAGCGATATATTAACTATCATTCCCATTGGCTAATTTAAATATTAGTAGTACATTATTCTTATTAACGCTCAGTTACTGTGACATTCACATTATGTCATTTGATGGACCAGTGAAGATTTGTACCAGTCAGGTTCAAAAGATTAAGTTGCTCTTGAACTTTCCTTGTTTCTTTACTAAACTAGCATTAAAATTAGTTGCCAAAAGTTGCTACAAACTACTTTTTTGTACCACACATCACTTTATTTATTTCTATGAAAGAGTAGTTTACTACACTACAAACTAAGGAAAAAACTAGCAACAATAGTAGTTGTTCCGCTTATAAGACACTATTTCCGACTACTGATTATGCCATTGAAGTAATTTAAACTAAAAGGGTAGCTTACACAATCATATATTCACTTAATTTAAATGCAAAAACTATAATGTTTCGTACAATCCTCAAATAATGTTTTTTTGCAGTCAAACTCAAATGAAAGGAAACATTGGCGAGATGAGGATCTGGATGAAGAAATGGAAGACATTTTTCATCCTCCTGCAGAACAGTGTTCTATTGCTAATCTCAGTAGTGATGGAGAAATTGAAGGAAGGGTTCGTTTTGATGAAAACGATTATAACTGTGAGTGAGATTTTAAAAAAATTCTACTACATTTAAAGTGCTTTTAAAATGTGTTTTGTTAAATAAGAAATTTCTTAGTTATTAAGATTTTATTAAAAAAAAAAATTTCATATTGAATACCCTTTTTTTAGCAACATAACTTGAAACTAAGTTTATGTCTGTCTTTACTTTTTACTTATCCATTAGTACTCTTTCATTTTTTAGTATGTCTGTTTTTTAGTAGTTAAATTAATCACAATCATTGCATAATCCATTAAAAACTCTTTCACAAATTTCTACTGTGTCGTCCTCCTTAAAGTTAAAATTTTTGCTGTAAAACACCACAATTTCCATGTCGAATGCAATGTGTTTCTATGTATTAAATTGTTATCTTGTGGAAATTATAGAAACATGTTTAGTCAAGTCATTCATGTTAAAAGAAATGTGTTATCGTAACCGTTTTTAGTAATGTCAATATCCGCTGCATGCTAACAGAATCTTCAGTCGTTATCAACAAATGAACACTGCTCAAACTTTTTTTAAAAAAAATTATAATTTCAATGCCTAGTTACTATTTAATTCAGGGTGTGTAGCGTTTTTAAAAAGTGTTTAAAGATGCTTATTTTCGATTTTAGTTTTTTAAAAACCCTTAAATGTGCTTTTTTCATTGGATGTTTTTAAAAAGTGCTTGATTTTCCCTTTTTCAAAATGAGATTTTTTCTTTACTATGTTGATTTTCGCTTCGAATTATGCAAAAAGACACAGTTCACATTGTTCTATTCAATGTTTTCATAATTAATTCAATCCCAATCTATTTCGGCATATAGTCAGTCCGTAGAGTATGAAAACGTCATTCGTTTTACACGATTCAGAATTTCATAATTTCTGACAATTGTCAAAAACAATGCTGAAAGTTTTTTTTTTTTTTTTTTTTTTTTTTTTTTTTTTTTTTTTTGGACATGACAGTTAAAACAAGATAAAACCATTGGTTGTCAAAAACTTTCCAACCCAGCTTAATTATGATATTTTTTAAAGCGCTTAAAAATATTTTTTTAGTGCTTGAAAAGTGCTTAAAAGGTGCTTATTTTTTGTTGATTAATTTGGCTACGCACCCTGTAATTAGTAAATTTAATTCTATTGACTGTATCCCTTCATAATTGTATGTAATGTTTTAATGCAGTGCACAGAAGAGAGAGTTTTCAATATCATCAGCCACTTCGAAAACTATATCACCATAAGCATAAAAAATCATATAGCAGGAAAAGTATTGATGAATCTGCATCTCATATGTCGAAAGTCCCAGAGGAACAAGCATTGGAGTTGTCCAAAGAAAAAGAAAAGGCACAGGACGCTGCTGTCTTGCTTGATGGGGTGACAGATAATTCTCTTCAAGCAAACCAAGTATGCTTTGTATTTCATGGATTAAAATGTTTTGTTTTTATTTTTTGCTTTGGAAAAAGTATATAATTTCTCACCACTTGTTTATAATAAGTTTACATAAAGTGTCCTTGTTAGAAAAATTTTCCTTGAATCTTGCTACTAAACGGCGTTTGAATACCTTTTGGTGCAAATAACGCCCAAAAAGATATCATTAAGATAAAATATATTCAATGTTTTTTTTTCTCTCAATAAATCATGATTCATAATTATGATTCATCATGATTCAGAAATCAGTTAATAATTATGTGAATCATTAATGTGAATCATGGTGCATAATTATTAACTGAACTAGTTTTGATGTACAATTCTGAATTCTAATCTTGATGTGAAATTTATAAATTGTATGAATATAAATTGTATGCAATTACAAGTAGTTCACAAATTAGACAAAAACAAATTATGCTGTGGTACTTAAATTCAAAAATGGAAATTATAGTGTAGTAATGAAAATCAGCTTTTTAAGAAAACAATACACTACTGGTATTGATTCAATTTGTAATACAAAGTTGGAGAAGCAAAGGTTTTAAAACCTTACCTATTGGTATTATATTCGAACTTTTGTTTTAATAGGTTTGGCTTTTAGTTTCCTCTTCTGATCTAATTATTCTTGAAAATATGTGAATTACAGACCAATTTAATATGTTTCAAGTTAATGTCTCCACCTACTGTCATGCATTTCTTTTCAGTATTCTGCTTCTGTCAAATCCCGCAATAGTGGTCCCAGCAATAAGTTCAGTATAAACAGTGATTCATTACATCCAAAATCTATGAAAAAATATTTTTTAGCATATTGCACTAGTATTGTTAGAAATAGTGACTGCAATAACACATAATTTGCTTTATCAATTATTAACTGGCTAAATATGTCTCAATAATAGTAACAATAGTTGCATTGCAGTGAAATACTTCTTATAATGAAATTTTTAATCAGAATATCAAATGACATACAAAATATTCTCCATACAAAGAAGTAGTTGTCTATTTTTTCAAATTTTGCTAGTTTTTAGAATTTTTTTAGATGTTTATCTTTTTTCCCCATCAGTTTAAAAAAAAAATGCTGCAATTAAAGTTAGCATTTATGTTCAACCGATTCGCTCTTCTATGTATCTGTTTTTGGAATCGCTCGCATTCATTGACAAACACTTATTTATAATGACTCTGACTGACTATATTTTTAGAATTGTATACTTTTGAATGTATGTCTTAAACTAAAAACTTTAACAAAACGTTAAGTACCCATAAAAAAAAATATGCTCACTGTAAGCAAACTGACAATTTTTTAGCAGTTCACTATGAGCTTCTGAAATAACAATAGTTTAGATGGGGCCACTAAAACCGAATGTTCACTATATCCCGGATTCATTATAGCGGTGTGAGATTGTATAAAGGTTTTTGTCAGCTGTCAAAAGTTCAGTCTTAGACTTTTAGTAATTTTGGAAACAAAATGTTGCAAATGAATAGCCCATAACTTAGTTGAATGCATTTTACAAATCATGAATCCTGAAAAAATTTATATGTTAAACTGAGGGAACTTATTTTTTTTATTCTAACTAGAGAATTCCATTTTTTCTTAGGTGAATTCATCCAAAGAAAATAATCATAATGACAAAGTTCAGTTTTATGTCGGAAGTTCCTCATCATTAGAGCATGTCCTCGCACCTCCATCTGAATCAGAAAATAACAATAAGTCACACAAACCTCCACTGAAATCTGTACTTCGTGGCCTATTAAGTGGCCCCATTGATTTAAAGTGAGTAATGGTTCATTTTGATCACTGCCCTTGTATGATGATAATTTACAATGTTTGATTTGTTTTATGAATGTATTATAATATAGGATCATGATTTTTGTTTAATATTTCTAGAGTTCCAGTGTCATTCAATTTTAAAACAATTTGAGTGGAGTAATCATGATTCATATGAAGATTATTTTTTTAAAAAACAAAATATATATTTATATCAATTTAATTTAGATATAAGAAAAAGTTTAGCTTTACTTTAAAAAAATTATTTATTTGGCTTTAAAAAGTGGTTTGATTTTTTCACTGCAAACATTAAAAATATAATTTTAAAAAATATAAAAATTATATATGTAAGGTGCTCTGTAATAACCATCCTAAATATTTTATAATCCATGCCAAAAATGACTTGTAAAAAAGTATACTCATCAGGAGTCATAAACTTATATTCAAGCAAGAAATGCTGAAATCTGTGAAATGACTTGAGAGTATGTGAAAAAATATATAAATTAGTTTGTAATAACAGAAAAAAGTTTTTAATCATTTTGTAGTAAAATCATTTTGAAATTTCAAATATTAAATAAATTCAACAGTTTTTCGTTTTAAAGTAAAATATGCTCTGTCCACAATTTTTTAGACTAATCCCTGTTGATAGAATTTAAAAGTAAGTTTCGTATGAATATGCGCTGTATGTAATAAACCTTTACCTTATCAAGTGTCATGTGCTTAGATCAGTACTTTAGTTAATTACTTCGAGATCTAAAATAGAAAATGTCAATTATAAAGAAAGTTATAGCTTTATTTTTACAAGACATGGAGATAATCATTGATTATTTTTGAAGGAGTTAATGTAGTATTTCAAGAATGTTCACGTTTTAAGCTACTAGGTATTAAACCTGATTTTTTTAAATAAAGTAAATGATAAATTAGTCTGAGTAAATTTATTCAAGCTAAAAAGAATAAATTTATCTTAAAAAAGTTTTTTATTTTTGCTTAAAAATGCTGTAATTTATTTTATATTGTTTGCAATCTTGTAAATATATTTATAAAGAATATGTTTGAAAAAAATATACATAATGTAAGTGAAAATTGATCCTATGCTTTAAATTACAGTAAAATATCACTTATGATTTTTTTTCTTTAAGAAAGAAATGTCAAAAAAATAGTTGTATGTTCTAGCATTTATTGGAGATAAAATAAAATAAAAATTTTGCAGATTTTAGACCATTACAAACATACTTGATCTTACAATTACTTATAATACATGCTGAAAATTACTTGCAATGCGTACTAAACAATTACTTGTAAATGAGGAACATGCTTACTTATTTTGGGATTTGGGTAGCAAGGTGTTTTTTAGTACAGAAATGAATTTTAAAAATCGCTTTCTTTCATTTTGATAATTTGCATAATTTCTTATCTCAAATATTTTTTCCCGCCAAATAGAATAAGTAGATATTAAAAATGTAGTGCTATGAATGAAGTGCAATAAAAATTGATATTTGGTTTAGCAGTTGTACCAATTAAGTTAAGAAAAAACACCTTAAATCTTTATTATCCGCACTATTTAAAAAAAAAAAATTTCTGGTGTATTTTTTTGCACTATTGTTTGCTTAATAATGGCTAGCAAAAATTGAGTAATATTCACTGAATTTCTAGTGCAAATATTTGATTTAAAGGTGATCATATTATTGATCTGAAAAGATAATTTGTTACATTAGCTTGAATTTATGATATTTCATACAAAACTAAACTTTTTGCTTCTTCTTATTAATATAGTTAAAATATTATTTTGCACTGATAAAAATTTCCCAAATTTTTATTTCAATAATTTTTTATACTCAGTAGAGCTTTTATTTGTTGTTTGTTATTCTATAACCAAATGAATATTTTATTCCAAAAAATTGTATAATGATTTAGCACTTTTGTTTAGTGAAAAAAAGCTTTAATTTAGAACTATGTTTAAACTTTTACATTAGACATTTAAACGGACATGCATTTTGAGTGTATTTCAACTTCGGATTGTTTAATATTATAAAATACTATCAATATAGTTCACCATTTTTTGCTTTGCAAATTTGCAGCGTTTCGAATGAAATCATAAACTTATTTTACAGTCATTTTTAAAGAGTCTTCTTAATGCAACTCTTTCAAAAAATTGATTTATACTTTTTATGCATACTTAAGAAGAATTCACATTCATAAATGTATGATTAAATTTGAAAAAATCGTGGACTCATTATAACTGATTATGTGCTAAAAACAACACTAATAAAATTTTTTATTTCTGAGGCATTTATTCGTATGTAAACTAAAATTAACAAGTTTTTTTTTAAAAAAATAAATAATAAAAACCTGCAAATTTTAGAGAAAATTGCATTTACACAATAAACTAAGTAAGGTTAATGAATATGTGATAGCAATTTTTAATTTGGTTGTTTTGAGTATATTACATTGTTTAAGTTTGGCATATTGCAGTAGATTAAGGCTCTTGTGCTTTTAAATTCTTGCATATAATCTAATTCTTATGGTTTTGACTGTGCATTTAGTGCTATTCCATATATAGTATGCAATATTATATATATTCAGTACTATATTAATCTAATTTATTCTAATGTTTAAGTATGAAAAGCTCTGCTGTTATATTTTCTTTAAATTCATTATAACAAACTTTCAAATTACAATTTACTAACTAATGCAGGTAAATAATTTTTTATGTAAAATTACCTTGATATGCATTATTTATAAAAAAAATAAGTAAAAGGAAACTCAACCTAGAAAAAAAGGATAATTAACTTTCTAAAAACTATTCAATAAATGGTGCAAATGATTCAATAAATAATTCATAATTATTTTCTTTCCAAATTTTCAATTTTCTACTTTTGTTGTATAGCATAGCTAAGTGAATCAAAATAACTTTTTATTTTGTAAATTTAATAAAAAATAGTATTTAATTGAAGTGTAAGGGGAACAAAATTTCTTTTTCAGAAAACAATTCAATAAATGGTGCAATTTATTTATAGTTTTTTACAAATTTTCAGTTTCATACTTTTTTATAGAGTAAAACTAAGTGAAAGAGTAATTTTTTATGCTACAAATTTAATAAGAAAAAGTTATAATTCAATTTGTAGTTTCAGACAAAAGAAAATTTTTCAAGCACAAACATAATTTTTCAGAGCAAATAATTTATTATTTTTTTAATTTCCAATATCTAATTTCTGATATAGAGTAAAACAAGATGAATCCTCACTTTTTATATTGCAAATTATTTTACAGCAGTGTGTTTGTTTAAAATGTAACGGTTAATGCTGTCCCATTTCTTAAAAATCTGGTAAAAAAAAAAAGCCTTAAAAATCTTTAATCCTTTTCTATGCTTCTTGCACTTTAGATATTTAACACTTGAACGTAAGCCTTAAACATAAATCCTCCATTACAATATCAGACTAATAACTACCAGTACCTGATGGAAAAAAAAAGCATTTCATGTGACAGAGTATATTTTTAATTCGCAAAAGCGTTAGAATTTCTCTTTTGTTACACAGCTTCTGTGAGTGAAGACAAAACCATCTTCCCTTCCAGCCTATCAAAAGATTCTTCAACTTCCCCCAAAGAAGATAAAGGAGGGACTGTCCAAGAAACCGCTGTTGATGCTGGTGATGCTACTAAAGTGTTGAAGGATTCTTCTTGTACTTTTGACCTTTCAAAGCCAAAAGTGAAGTTCATGCTTGGTAATCATATTTGAAATTACTTTTATTTATTTTAGAACTTAGTTTTTAATGTGGAGCGCTTATTTAAATTTCATAAACATATAATGTGAAAACCATATTTGTGAGCCAAACTATTTTGATTATATGTGAAAGTATGATTTTTTTGATGTAAACTAATTTTTGCAAGGATGTTTTTTTTTTAAAATGTCAGTCAATTATATGTATTTTAGTAAGGGTTGTAATTTCAAATAAACATTTTAAATTTGAAGTGAATTAATTACCAATTTTAATTTATTATTACACTAAATTCTTGCCATGGATTTGCTCGAATTGGATTTGCATATGGTAAAAATATAAATTTAGTTAACGAAGAAATTTTTAATTAAAGCATCTTCTGGAAAAATCTTCCAATATTTAACAAAGAATTTTTTCAAATACATTTTTTTAATTAAATGTTAATGATTTCTTAAAACAACCTTGTTAATATTAAAATTTTATTATTAAAATTCAACCTTATTAATTTTACACATTGAATTATCTAGTATAATATTCTTACCTTGCGCATATCCAGATGGGGGCCAATCCAAGGTAACTAACGCATAAAATGCAGTCCTGTACTTCAGTAAGAACGTGCCATAAGATGATCCCTTCATCCTCTATTTACACTTGTATTCTAATATTTTGTAATCTGGCAAACTTGTTATGAAAACATTTTAAATCATTACTGAAAAATGATTGTAATTGTAAGTACATTTGAATTCGCTACTTGCTTTATACTTGTTCTTGCTTGCTCTTGCATTTTGAGTTTTATTCAAATTTTTTTTAAGCTTTTATTCTTGATTGTTTTATTTTGAATTTTTTGTTTTATTTTGAATTTTTTTGCTTATTAAGTTCAATTTTTGTTTCTATTTTTTGATGCTCCTCACACTAATCTATTGATATATTTTGCTTTGGCTGTATTAAAATAATATTAGAAAGCACTTTTTTGCAGATATAATTGTGTGAGCTGATGACGAAATATCTTTTCCTTTGTTTTATTTATCAATTTGTAAATATTTTTAAAAAACTTTTTTTAATATTTTTTTCTCTTCCTTCAAAAAATCTTTATCTTTTTCCATGTCCTTTCTCCCCCTCTCTCTTCCTCTCTCTCTTTCTCTATACGTATATACATATATATGAAAATAACTTAACAGCTCTTAAATTGCTTAAAACTATAAAAAATTTCTGAAAAATTCTGTGTTATTTTTTGGTTGAATGTAAACGCTCCATAAATGTGAAAGAAAATCATAAAAATTCTGTCAATGAATTGAAATAAATGCATTCATTTTTTCATTTTGATAATAGTTGCTTCATTTCGAATTTTAATGAAAGCTTGCTGTTAATTGCTTTAAAAAACTCTTAATTGCTTTAACTCTAAAAATAAAAATGAGCTTTAGAGTAATTTTTATTATTTTATACTTTAACATATTAACACTAGACTGAGTTGAAAGAAATCTTCCAAAATTCTGAAGGTCTTTTAAAAAGGATTCCTTAAAATAAAACCAAATAGGATAAAAAATCAAAATTTGGAAATTAAAAACAAAATTATGTAATATAATTTTCTACTTTAATATAAAATTTTCAATTTTTTTTGAAAAATTTTGTTTGGTTTTGAATTATTAAATTATTGCTTAAATATTAATTCTTAATCATTCAGAGTAAATTCTGAAAAATTATGATTGTTTGAAAATGCAATAGAATAAATTTAAATGTGATAAAAAGAATTTATTTTAAATTGAAAACAAAGAGCCTAAATATAAATAAGTCTAACATAATTTCCAAGTTCCTTTCAAAATCTAGCATTATGTACAATGGTTGGAACAATAAAAGTGACTTTTAAGAATTGAATTATTAATTGCTATTTCTTTCTTGCAGGTGAAGAATCAAAAAATGATTTACAAAAAGAGATCAATGAAAATTCGAAGCCAAGTAAGCACAGGTAAAACTCTTTATAAACTACTAAACAAATATTTATAATTAATGTGTTATTCTTAAGCTACAGTAAATAACTGTTAATGATTTTAATTTAGGATATAATATTTAAAATGATTTTTATGCTTAAATCTTATTATTGGAAAATAATAAAACTTGTTTTATAATTATATCCTTATATTTGCTCTATTAAGCATAATAAGTTTCATAGTTCAATACAAAAAAGTATTATCTCCAGTGCTGTAGAGCATCTTGAAACATTAAGTGTGAGCTTGTTAGAGGGCATGTACCAGAGATGTTCTCCTTTTATGTTTACCTGTTCCTCACACAAAATTCTGTCAGGAGAGTCAAATTAATTAGAGTAAAATTAATTAATTAGAGTAAAATTAATTAGGTAATTTTTGGACTATTATAAAATATTCATAATAAATCAAATAATAATAGAAAAGTATAATCAAATGCACATGGGGAGCATTTTTGACAAAAATAGTGGTGACTGGCAGATAGTTTTTGTATCTACATTTGTTATATTTAGCAGGCAGGTGGCGACTGTTACTTTTGACTATGCCAGGTAATTTATTTTTAAATAGAGCTGATATTACTTTCCCAGATAAATTAATATGTGTTTCGAAAATGAAGAAGTTCTACATAGATCATCAGAAGCAAAACTAAAACTGTTGTATAAATAACAAATGAGAATATATATTCTCTTTTCTTTATTTCATGTGCAGAATCTCAAATTAAGAATTTTTTAAAATGAATTTATAAGCATATATTTTAAATAGATTTCTTCCTTATGGCAGATCTTACAGAAGACATTCAGTTAGGAGAAAACACCATGGCTTTAATATCGATGTCAAAAACTATACTACTGTGTTGGAGCCAGAAGAAGCAGAAACTCTTCAGACTGCTGATATTGATGATATGGCTAGTAAGGACTTACACGAAAATTCTGTTTGCTGCAAATTTTACCAATTTCTTCTTCTAAATGCTTGTTTTTATTTTATAATTTTTTATAGTTAATTTTTTTAAAGAAAATCTCTAATTTAGCAATATTTTAAAGGTCATCGTTTTGAAGATCCAAAGGGTATTCGAAGGCATTTAATCCAAGATAAGGCATCTGTGGCTTCTCTATTAAATTCCACTAAAGAGGATGGAGCATATAAGACTATACCATTTAAGAAAGTGTTTGATCATGATCCCCATGAGGTATGCTCAATTTTTTCCCCTGGAGACAGCTAGTATTTTCTGCTTCAGCTATTTTGCATTTGTTACGGAATTGAATATACTGATGTTAATGTAAATCTCAAAATTAGTTCCATGTTAATTCTATTGCTATACTAGATTACTAGTGGCTATATAATTAAATTGTCAGGAGATTTTCCTTCACTTTTTTAAAAATTGTCTTTTATTTCAAATTTTATTTAAACTAAGTTTAAAAATCATAATTAAATAATAAAACCTTAAAATCATAGTTAAATTGTAAAATTTTATGTTCGAAAACTAATTTTATGTTCGAAATTTAGTGTAGTTCCTATCTGTCACAAAACATTGCTGGTTTGAAGGTTATAGACTCAGTTTTTCTTCACCTTACAGCATTTATTAATGCCTATCATGCATTGACCTAGATATCCGGGAGACTTTTCGCATAGTCAAAAATGAAATCTATTGTTAATAATCTTGTCACTGTACAATATTTTTCAAATATTTGTAAAGCATTTTTGTTTAAATTTTTTAACACTTACTGACAATTTTATTTAATTTAGCTATATATTTATTTCTTTAGTATGATGTAAATTTTGTTGAATTACATTAACTCATTTATCATTCCTGCTATTTCTCTTACTGAAGAAAATATACCAATGTGACGCACCAAAACGCGTATGGGTTTTAATAAAAGAGTTTACTATTTGTGAGTTTTAAACATTGTTTTATTTGTATCTCGTAATCGTCTTTTATTTGTTCTTTAGAAGTTCACTTAAATCAAAATGAAAATGTTTAATGCTTTATCTAATTCTTAAAAACTTCATATGTCTGCTGTTAGTAACTCCAACAGCATTAGTTCAACTGATAAAATGTCAATAGTTGTCAACTAATCTGTTTCATTTTGACCGAGAAATGAAACTTTTACTCAAGGTTTTCACAAGGTCAGTGACACTTAAAAATTGACTGAAAATTTAAAAAGTTTTGGAACATTATTATTAATTTATTTTTTTTTTGTTGTTGTTGTAAAAACTTGAAAAATTATTAAAACAAATTTGAAAAATAAACCAATCTTAAAATGCAAGATTGCAATGAATTTCTATTGAGGCTCAAAGTAAATAAGACTTAACATTTATTTTAAAAAATTCTTGTAGCGATTTTGCTACATCAAGGTTACAATTTAGATTTATTAAAACTAGAATATGAAATTGAAAAATAACTTGTCTTAAATTTTTCTTAAATATAAACACATTTGTAATTCAATAATGCTATTAACATGGTATTATAATGCTATTAGCATGGTAACTGTTTTTTTTTTTAAATTAGTTTTTAGTGTAAGTTAATTTATCAAAAGTAATTTATATATATGTTTACTAAATGAGTGGTGCGACTCTATTTATAAACTATATCACATTGTACAGTGTTAAAATTTTCTAGCTCTTGTGCAAAACAACTTAAGTAGTTAACTTTACCAGACTTGAAAAAGCTGTGTTTGAAAAACAAAACAATACAAAATTGCTTGTTTACTAGCCTGAAGGAAGTTAACTTTTAAAAACAATCTTAAAAAAAGAAAAGCCTAATTTGAAATCTAATGCTTCAAATAATTTTAATTTATTTAATGGTATAATTTGCATAAGTAAAAAGTTGCCTTGAATAATGTTAATCTAATTATAAATATAGTTTGATTTTTTTTTTTACAAAAAGTGCCTTTATATTTTCTTGATATAATTTTTTTTAGAATTTTGTGGAACTACATGAATTACAAGTTACTGATTTAGTAACAGAATGGAGGGAAACAGCTCGTTGGATTAAGTATGAGGAAGATGTTGAATTTGGTCCCAATAGATGGGGTAAACCCAAAGTACCACCATTAAAGTTTCACAGCATGCTGAAACTACGCCAGTGTTTAGAACAAGGTGCTATACTTTTTAGTTATTTCTTTCCTATAAAATTTGAAACTATTTGGTTAATAAAATAAATATTTTGGATAAGTTTAAAAAAATGATGAAAATATTTCATTAAAAGTGATTTTAGAGTAGCAATTTATAGAAATAAAAAAAATTATGCAATTTCAATATTCTCTGATTAATAATCTTGATCTCTGATTAATTATCTTCCTGATTCATGATTAATAAAACAAACATTTTGGATAAGTGTAAAAAATAATGAAAATATTTCATTTAAAGTGATTTCAGAGTAGCAATTTGTAGAAATTAAAAACATTATGCAATTTCGAGGCAAAAACTAATAAAACATAGAAAATTATTATAAACAAATGTTTTTTTATTTTATTTATAAAAACGTGTATTTAATTTGATTTTAAACTTAGCTTATATTTTTAGATTCGATTGATAGTAATCTAAGAGATAAAATAAAATCTTTAGTTTTAATAACTGATTTTTCTCATTTTTCATTTTAATCAATTGGCTTAAATGAATTCTTTAGAATTTAATCAGCGATTTGCAATTCATTTTAATTCACTGATTTATTATAGTGTTTAGGATTTAATCAGTGAAATGAATCTATTCATTTTAATTCACAAATCAATTTTGCTTCTGATTCATGTCTTTCATTAGTTCAAAATATTGCACCCAGGCAAGAATAATGTCACAAGATAATAAGCCTCACTTTACAGTTCACCCAAACTTAAGTTCATTTCAGTTGTAAAATCAGAGTTCAGGTAGCTTAGGAAAAGCAACTGCTGCAAAATTTACCTTTACCGTTACTTATTTTGTACTGTATCCTTAAATTTCAACTTAAGATTAACAGTAATTTTTTTTCTTGTTCAGATTTGATAGACTTTATCAGTGATCTAAATAATTTATTTGAATCTCTATAATTGAATAAAACCTGTTTATTCAAACTTAATAATTTTGTAAATAATTAAAACTTTCAACTTTGAATGTAATCATTATGTCTTTAGAAGCTTGCATATAAATTATTCTATTCTTAAATATAAATAATTAATAATTAAGAACATTTGCTATAGATGTTTAATTTTAAATATTATTTCAGTTTCAGTTTAAACTTCATTAGATTATATAAATACTTTTCCATATATTCAAACAGTTCAATTTCATAATGGTTTTGTTTATTTAAAACGGCTGATGTTTATTTATAGATGAGATCTCTAAATAAAAATTATGGTTTAATTAATAATTTTTTAATATTTTTATATCAGTTATAGTTTTTTTTCTCCCTTGACTGTTGAGAATTTTTACAAAAGTCTATGCTACAATGTCAAGTTTTTAAACAGTTATAATTGTGACAAAGTAAAACTATTTATAATTCAGTTGTCTTTATTAAATAAACATATTTTAAATACATGGATTCATACTTAACATTAATTAAATAATATTTTGCCAATTTCACAAAAAAGTTTATTCCTAATTTCTCTGTCCTTAAGTATTATTGTCAAATGAAACTTCAAAAATATAGTTTTAGACAGTTAAAGACAATTTTGAACTGGGTTTGAAAACCATAATTTTTATTATTGCTTCCAAAGACCTTGTCAACCTTGGTTGAACCATATTAGTTTTATAACCCATGTAAATTAGCTTTTTTAAATTACATATGAGCTAATTCTAATAATCTAATTCTAATAATTAATAACCTTAATTCATTCAACTATTCTAAAATTTTGCCATTCTTGGTTTAAACCAAATTTGTTATGTGAATTAGCTTATTTAAAATACATGTGATTAAAAGATAGATTCATTTCTGGAATATTGTAATATTAGGCATTCTAAAACTTGTAGAAACAAACTATCTTTTGGATGATCTATTGTTAAACCAAAATGAAATAATAACCAATTTTTGTTAAAATTTTTAGGGTCAGTGCTCCTAGATTTGGACGAAAAAGATTTTTTTAGTGTAGCTCAAAGAGTTGTAGAAAATTTAGTTGTCACTGATCAAATAGAGCCAGATGAAAAAGAGTATATTTTGCAGATTTTAATGAATAGACACCGACACATGAATGATAAAAGTATGCCAATGAGAAGAAATAGTTCAGGTTATGGAAACTTAAATCTATTAAGTCACGATAAAAACAGGTACTGTCCATTTCTACTGTATTGTATATCTTTATTTTCATTCAAAGCTGTTATCCATTTTTAATACCTATTTTTAAAAATCTAGTAAACTTAAGTTGCTATTTCAAGTAAAGTAAAGCATTTCCATAACAGCCTACTGTGGGCCAAAAGGATAAGGCTCCACAATTTTGTGACCAACAGCATCATTGTGGTTATTTGATCAACTGCGCTTAGGCCCACTTTACTTCCTAGAACAGTTTGTACCAATAGATATGAAGCTGGCTGAGCTTCAAGATTTACCCTGAGAATTAAACCTCATCTCATCGTAATGACAGTTCTGTGCCTTAACCACTAAGTTATTGTGACTTGCTTTTTCAAATTATCTTATGTTTTAGGTTTTATTTCAAATATGTCGCATTATATGTTGTTTTTTTACATTGTAGCTTCATGAATCGAGAGTTCATTGGTTATTAAGACTAAATTTGTTGAAAGTTGTATTCTGTTAAAATTGTAGTACTACTATTCACAACTTTTAATTTTCAAATTGTTAGGAAGCACCTCTACTTAATATATTTTTTTGATCAATATTCTTAAAGTGATTTTTAATATTTATGATATGAAATAATGCATATGTTTTGTAATTTCCTAATAAGTGTTAAGTGAATAACATAAAATTTTTTATGTTTTCACATAACAGTTATTTTAAAAACAGAGATTTTTGATGCAATTAGTTATGATAATTAAAACACAATTTTCTGGTATAATTTTGGGCTAATATAAAATTTATCTTTTTGTACCATTTTGTGCTTGTAGCATATATCTGCACATTAACATGGACTTTTTATTCTTTAAAACCAAATTTGTGTCCTCTAGAACATTAAATAGGGGGAAGTACAGTAATTACGTAAATATTTCTAAAGCACTGTGAATAAAGCAATATATATTGAACTGATAACTTCCTATTTCCAAGGGTGAAAGTTTAGAATTTTTCAATTGCAGTAAAAGGGTATTAATTAGACGCTTTCTACGTATAGGCTACATATACTATAAGTTATTTTTTTCCTTAAAGATTTCATAATTTTAAACTAATTGTATTTTGTGCACCAGTGTATTGCTACTAAAAAAATTTATTATTTTTTAATATGTTAGAAAATTGCTTAAAATTAGAAAATATCTATATTTAAATAAATAGTGCATTAACCAGTACAAACCAATTTTCAAGTACAAACAATAATCTTCTTGACTTACTTCACTATTCAAACAAACTGGGAAACTAATATTGACTTAGTTTATAATTTAAAGAAATGTCAACAGTCACCTATTTTTATTTGATTATTTATTTAAGAAAATACAGTATAAAGCAGCCTATCTTATCCTATACCATGATTAGATATTCTTATGTGATATATAAAATTAAAAATAATTTTATTTATAAACTGATAAATTTTTGTTTATAAACTGATAACATTGTTGGTGATAAAGATAATGAAGAGTGAGTAGTTAATAGTTTAGTCCTACTAGGACTAAACCATTGCAATTAAAGTTTGTGGAATTGAATGAAAACATTTCTACAGTAATCTTTTATTAATTTTGTAACTATTTTCTTTAAAATGCTTATAGCTTATGTATGTATATATTATTTAAAATATATTTATTTATGGTTAAATAAGAATTTTCTATGTAACTTGTATTCTATATTATTGCTCTAAAGTTGTTCTTCCACTGTTTTTCTCCCCATCTATTTTTTTTTCCTGTGAAATTATTTTGTCTTGCTTTAATAGCACTTTTATGTTGCTGCTGTAAGAAATAAGAAAAATTAGATTTTAGTGATTCTTTAATTTTAATTTATTGCATAATAAATAACTGCTGTAATTATTGCACAATTGTAATTAACCATCTTTTCATTGTTAGTGACATCAGATGTATCATTTTGTCGTCACATGTGTTGTCATTTGACAGTGATTAATTACATTTTTGTTAATTAATATTGTTCTCATATTCCCTTAAAAAATAAACTATTTTATCTATCATGTCAACAGGAAATATGGGACTAAAATTTATAAATCAAGTATTTTTTTATTGTTAAATCTGGCAAGAAAGTATGAATAGGCTTACTCTTTTGACCTTTCCTTTGAATTGACAAGCCTCTTTCTGTATTTCCCAAAACCATTGCTTTTTCAACTTTTTTTCCTAAAAAATTCTTTTATAGAAGATTATTTTTTGCAACATTTCTTGTTTTAATTTAGTTGACAGAATGAATGCATGTAAGTTAATGTTGTGATCAGAATTCAAATTGCGTCTTTTTATGCAGCCTTGGGTTCTATTAAAAATTAATTTATTTTAAAAAAATTGTGACTTTTTTTAAAGGAAAAAAAAAGAAAGAAATAATGCTAGTGACTATTATATCTAGATCTAGGGAGTTACACAGTTTAATTATGTGCTATTTCCTTAAAAAGTAAGAAACATTGATGTCTTATTTATGTTTGAAATAATCTATTTGCAAATAATATTTCTTTAGAATTCCTTATGTTTTCTCTTTTTTTAAAAAGAATCCTTCTCTTCAAAATAATTTGTTATCGGTGATATTAATTTCAAAATCTCATGATTTTGTGAGACATTTTAAAAAAAAAATTAAACAGATATTGTATATTAGTTGTTTTTTTAATAGTATCATTTTAGAACCAAAACTGTTTCAATAAGAAATTTTAATAGTTCATTTTTCTTAAAATATTCTTCAAACTGTTAATTATTTAATTTATTTCCTAAGATCACCCATTTTCAATAAGCCTTTGAAGTTTAAACAGGAAAATGATCTGAATAAACACCATGATGATGACCATGAAACATCACCCTCAGCTGCAGAAACAGTTATTTTAATGCCAAACAATAATCATCATGTAAGTATTTTATCAATATTATTAACTACACATTGTTAAATTTTATTGAATCTTAATGTCTTATTAAGTTTTATGTGCAGATTGTCTTAAAATTTTGATACTTTTATTCTTTTAATGTCCCTTTTTTTCTGCAGGGTAATATAGATTACTGATTAAATAGAAATCTGTGAATTTTTTTCTGCTTCTCTTTTTCTTTATTAACTGTTCTTTTTATCAGAACTCTTATAGAATTAAGATTTTTTTTCTGTTTCTCTTCTGCTTTTGCTTATTAACTATTCTTTTTGTCAAAATTTTTATGACAGCAGAGCATTTTAATGCAGTGTTTCTGATAGACTTTATTCTTTTATAGTAACTTTTTTTCTGCTCCATAATATAGACTACTGGTAAATTAGAAATCGGTGATTTTCAATGCTAAAGTTCTGTTTTAGGAATTAAGTGTTTTTCTGTTTCTCTTTACTTTATTTAATAACTAGTCTTTTTATCAGTATTTTTTTTATGCCGCAGCATTTTTTGAAAGAGTGTTTTAATAAACTTTAATTTTTTGTCATCATTTTTTTTTCTAAAAATATGGCAATGTAAAAAATTGTGAGATTTTTAGAATTAAATTTTTCTTTTAAATATTAAGAAGGATTTTTGTCTTGGGTTCTATCTTTAATTTCTTTTCTTAAAAAAAAACTGAAATGTTCAGCTGTAAAATTTTTGTATAGAAGCTTCGTTCTGATTATTTTACAATAATGACTAAACATATTTATTTATGAAAAATATTTATTGATTATTTTTTAAAATGTTACTATTCAGTCGCTGAATATTTAGGTTTCTTGCAATTTTTTGGTCAAATATTCGGCAAAATCATTATACCCTATTCATTACATACCTTGTTTTGAATTGAAAGTTGAATATTAAATTATTGAAAATTGCACGTAACTATGTACAATAATTCAGTTTCATTAACTTTATGTTCTTTTTTTTTTTAAAGACAAATGTAGAAATTACCCCATCAAAGTCAAAAAACTTAGTTCAAGACAAAAGTAATGTTCAAGGTATTCTTAAAAGACTTCCAGAAAATTCTGAAGGTTCTGTAGTTCTTGTTGGAACATTGGAAACATTGGACAGACCTATTTGCACATTTGTTCGCTTAGGAGAAGGTACAAAAATGGCAAATCTTCTTGAAGTAAGTTAAAAAATTAATTTACCTCTATTTTATTTTTCACTCTGAGATCATTATTAATAGTTTTTCAGTTTTAACTAGCCAACTTTACCTAATAATATTGAATAATTTACTTTTAATCTTTAACGTGTCTAGTAAAATTTATAATTATGTTTAAAACTTATGTGAAAGTGCCACATGATAAAGTTTATGTAATCAATTTTAACAACAAATGAAAATTTTTTTTGTTCTTTCCTTCCTTTTGTTTATTTTTTTGTGGAGTAATTTTTCACAAACCCCCCTTTGTTTATGTGACCAAGAAATAGTATAACGGGAAATATTATCAATACTTTTTTTGCTAACTTGTTAAGTTTGTTTGGTGTGCAAGTAACTATTCATAATTATGCATAAGTTAGAAAAAAATTGAAATTAGTAACATGAACTTTGGTACTTGGTAAATGCAAATCCACTAACATTTATTCATTGCAGTTTTTAAATTCTGATGCTAAAATGTGGTTTATGAGAAAAATTTATTGGTGCTATTTCTTTTTGATATTTTGTAAACTTTTTTTTAGTTAATACATATGTTATTTTTCAGGTTGATATAAAAATTCGTTTTATATTCATGCTTCTAGGACCATCTAATAAAGGATTAGATTATCGTGAAATTGGTAGATCAATGAGCTCACTAATAAACAATAAGGTACATTGTTTTCTATCTCTAGTATTTCTCTTTTTTTAAAATGTAATTTGTTTTCAGATTTTAAGTACGGGAAGAAAATGCTAAATTAATCAGCCATCTAATTTTACATAGTAGAATAATCTGTGTAATCCAAATTTTAATAATACACTATGTATACACGAAGATGTAGTTTTTATATGACGGACAATGAAAATAACAGAAAAATTAATCATTTACAAGAAAATAGAGACACAGATTTGATGCATTAATACAAAAAATCCTCCAATCATTTGAATGAGATCCACTAATTAGCAATTGCACTGTTTTGTCATCAAAGCAATCATCATTCAGAGAAGGGGAAAACTTGAGAAATAAAAGACTGAGTTTAAATAAAAATATTGCTCAAATGTCAGAGTTCTATTACCAATAAATATTCCAAATTTGATCCATAACTTTTTCTGATAACCTCTAAACTTCAAGTCTGCTGTGCGCACCTTGATGGCCCAAGGAATAGACCTTTTGCCTAACAATGAGGCTGCCCAGGTACAAATCCCAGTAATGGCTGATGGATACGAATCCTAATCCTACCTCGCATTGACCACATTGTTGACATAAAAATATCCTCAATGGTAGACAAGTTATGCATTTAAATCTCCTTGCCATCAGACTAATAGTGTTTGGTTCTTCTGGTTTTTCTGTCCATTTAATGCAAACGTGAATTGTTTCGAACGAAAAGTCTTTCATAAAGGCTAGTTAATCCCAATGCTTGATCCAAGAGGCTACAGAGTTGAACATTAGTAGTTGTAAAATTCGGTCGGCGGTTCAATGACGGTTTTAAAATATAAAACACCCAATTCGACCAAGTTCGTTCTGCATATCTTGTAGTTTCAGTGTTTTTTAATGTTGAATAAAATTAAGCTTTTGCTAATTCAACAGAGGTTCAAAAACAGGGTTTTAGACGTGCAAGCGACAAATGATTTATTCTTTAATCACATGGCCACAAAGGTATCCAGACCTTATGCAGTTGAACATTTGACAGTTTCACACTCATAATGCCGGTTAGAAAATAAAAGGAAGCATTATTGTCTAGTGTTGATTTTTTCCTATTATCTATCTGACAAATGCAATCATATGAAAAGTTCGGCTATCTGTATTTTTTTTAATCACTGGTCTTTAACAGCCGGCTTACAATTATTATTTTCAATTCCATTGCCTTGTAATTTTTAACCCAATTCAGAAGACATTGGTCAAGCATTGTAACAAACTAGCCTAAAAGTACTTGTTGAGAAAATATAGAGAACAACTTTTTGAGAGAAACTTTTTCGTTACTATGTTAAAATAAAAAAAAGTTCCTGTCATTACCTCAACAACCAGTGTTTATGGTCCCTCAAGTTCATTCTTTACTTTCATCTCATGATCTGTCAGACATAAGATATATTTTTCATCTTTGCTGATAAATTTAGAAATAGACCAGCATGAAATAGACATGTCAAGTTTTGGGTTTCCTCATTGCGGATAATGTAATGATGTATCCATAATACTTTTAAGAGCTTTTAAAACACATTGAAATTGTAGTAAAGATAAAAGTTATAGCAGCCACTGTTATGAATGTTATGTCTTGTATGCAGACACAAAAATATTACTGAAATCAGTGAGATTCAGCCCACAAGCATATACCAACTCTAAAAATTACCAGAGTTCCATATATTTCTTTTTAAAATTTCTCAAATTTGAAACTAGTTCCCAAAAATATGTTAATTATTTGAAAGGTCAAATCAGTTTTGTTAAACTAGCTTGGAAATTAATAGTAGGTTTTATTTTGTTATACTTTTTTATTCAAAATGAATTATTATGAAAAATATTTTTAAATGTACAAATTTTAAATTTAGTATGCATTTACCAATCATGCATTTACCATCATGTGTAAATTTCATATCTTAGAGATAAATCATGATTTGAGAGATTTGTTTTCTTTGAAAGGTAATTATGATGTGGATACTTAAAAGAAATGAACACCTCAATTCAAAATATTACAACTTAGGTATCTGCACAATCACTGATCTAATTAATTTAAGATGTATTGCTCCATCCTGAACTTGTATGTCAGTGTCATTCAAATTAAAACTTATGATTTAGTATTATGCAAAATTTGTCTTAGATTTATATTATTTTTTACAGGATTTTATCATATCTGCTTATAAAGCTAACAATCGTAATGATTTCTTGCATGCAATCCACAATTTTCTTGATAATAGTGTTGTTCTGCCTCCTGGAAATTGGGATAGCAAGGCATTGTTACCTGTTGATGAAATAAGAAGAAAAAGTTTAGTTCCTCCTAAACGTATCAAAGATCAAGGTAATTACTTAAGAAAGAATTTTTTAGCATCTTATCATAAAACTCACTTTTAAAAACTTTACAAAATTAAAGTCTTAAAAGGTAGGCTTTTCTTATTGATTTATTATTTGAAATTTATATGTCTATGTAGAAACTGATGTACTATTATCAGTCACGTCTTCTATCTTATCTATCAGTCATGAAATCTCTACATGGGTTTTTCATTTTGCATTCAATTTAAAATGCCTGATATTTTTGTTTCTTGTAGAGGAAGATAAACCACCTCCATATGATCCTTTGAAGCGTACTGGAAAGATATTTGGTGGCTTTATCCAAGACATAAAAAATCGATATCCATTTTATTGTAGTGATTTGAAAGACAGTTTTAACTTTCAGTGCATAGCATCCATACTTTTCATATACTTTGCTGCAGTGTCTGGAGCTATTGCTTTTGGTGGGTTATTGTGTAAGTAAAATATTTATAGCTATTCTTTGTTGATCTTTTATGAAAGCTACCTGTAGACGAGCTCTAGTGTCATAATATATTAAAATTTTATCTTGGAAACGATATTTAAGTATATTCGTATGATATATCATGAATACAATAATTGTCATGTATGGTAATTATTGTTTTCAAAATTTATATTTATATATAAATGGACAGTGTTTCTAGCTAATAAAATAAAATTAAAAATATACGAGTTTACTGGTGTGAATTCAAAGTATTAGGTCTTAAATCTCTCTCTCTCTCTATATATATATATGTATATATAAACTAAACTAAACTCAGTGGCGCGACAGCCCATAGAGGGCCAAGGCCTACTGTGCCCACCTCAGTTTTCTTGACCTTGGGCTCTGGGATGCAGGAACAGATGTTCCGGTCAGGTGGTCAGCCGAACGCAGAACTCCCAGTGTTTAGTTCCCAAGCACGCTTGGTACTCATCTATCGACCCATTTAAGGGATGAAAGGCTGAGTCAACCTTGCCCCGCCCGAGGGTCGAACCAGGGACCTGTGGCACAACAGCGAGAAGTGCTACCACTCAGCCACCGGGCGTCATATATATATAAAATATATATATATATACACACATATACATACACAATATATATATATAAAATTTTTTATATAGACCTTTAATCTTGTCCGTGGATCGAGATTCAGACAGAAAATAAAAGTTTATTAACGAAAAGCAAACGAACACATACAAATTTAAAAAGAACGCCATCTGGCGGTATAAAAAGAAAAAGACTTCGTAGCTATCCTTCCCAGGGAATGACAACAATCTCCCCCTGCGAGAAGGATTTTACTTTTTAACNGTTTTACAGTCTGTTGGATATGATCTGGTCTCAGACTTTCGCCTTCACTTCGTCTAACTACCCTTGATTTGTGTCCCTGCACAAATAAATGTGTTTCATCACTGAAAACCACTTTCTCCCAGTCATTTACAGTCCATTTTTGGTATTTTCTGGCCCATGCTAAACGTTTTTTCATCATTTTCTGAGTTAGAAATTGTTTTTTCCTTGGTCTTCTTGCTTTACGTCCAACTTCTTGAAACTTTTTTCGTACTGTTAAAGTACTCACATCAACACCACAATCCAATAAATCCCTTCAGAGGTCTGTGCTCGTCTTTCTTGGATTAATTTTACTATTTCTTATTTGACTTTTATCAGTTCTTGGAGTAGTTTTCCGTTTGCGTCCACATTTTCCTTCTCTTTTTGGAGAGGATGAGCCGGAATCTTCAAATGTTCTAAGAATTCTGGGAACACTAGATTTCCCTACACCAACTGCTGTAGCGATGTCTCTTACAGTCATAGTAGTGTGTTCATTAAGAGCGATAATTTTAGACCGCTTCCTCGGACTAATATCAATCTTTTATAAGCACATAACTTGTGTTACACTAAACTCAAAATTATAACCACCAGTTTCCACACTGAAATGCTCACAACTGAACTACAAATACACTAAAACCAATCAGACGAGTAAATTATAGTGAAGGTCTATCCGTCACCGCAGCTCAAGGCAGATATAACTGGTTTGAAGCGGTTCGGGACATCACTTTCAATCCCATACCAACTCGAATGAGAAAATCTTGCTTGTCCCAATTAATTCGAACACTATAGTAAATCACGGCGAAACTAAGTGAAACTTTTTACTGCGTCATAATTTTCAAAACCACAGCCGTGCTGCCAACTGTAGTCCGTGGATAGAGATTCAGACAGAAAGTAAAAGTTTATTAACGAAAAGCAAACAAACGCATTCAAATTTAAAAAGAACGCCATCTGGCGGTATAAAAAGAAAACGACTTCGTAGCTATCCTTCCCAGGGAATGACAACAAATCTTATTTTAAAATGTCACACCAATGTTTGGGGAAAAAATTTCATTTTAAGAATAGATTTATAGTTTTATTTGTAAGTATAAATCAATAGTTTTTAAGTATAAATCAAGGTTTACTAACTCGCGCGTTATCAATTGTTAAATTTGTATAATTGCTCTTTGCAATTTCTTTTTTAATTAAATATTATTTTGAATGACATAATTTCAGTTAATCTTGTGGAAGGAAATTAATAATGAAGTATAATTAGAATATTCCTAAACAATAGTTTTGGCAAAACAATCTCATGAAATGCAGATTTCAATTGAATTAGTTATAGTTTTCTTTAATTGTTTGTTTTTATCAAAAATTGTTATTTTTATCAAAAAATAATCTCTCTGCACTACAACCCTATTATGTAAATCTATGTTTGTCCAATTTTTTCAACAAAAAAAAATATTAGTTAAATTTATTAAAAAGATATTTATTTAATTAGAAACTATCTAATCGAAAATTTAATAATTAAATTTGCTCATTTATTACATATTTAATTATATTGCCATTTTATTAAAAATCTAGTTGATCGAAGTATAAGATATTTTTCATCTTGCTTGTGGGATCAAAATATTAATTTGTTCTTCTTATTGTAAATGTTAAAATTAAAAAAGTATAAGTTGTATACATAGTTATAATTATTCACTATTAAATTTCATGCTTTAAAGATTATTTTTTATTGCAGCTGAAAAAACAAACCAAAACATTGGGGTGACTGAGACTCTTTTAGGAACCTCAACATGTGGCATAATTTTTTCGCTCTTTGCTGGTCAACCTCTAATTATTATAGGGACAACGGCACCTCTGGTTTTGATTGATGAAACTTTGTATCAGGTAAAGTGAAACTTTATTGTGATTATGAAGTAATTATTTGTTCAAAATTTCTTGATCGTCAGTTATTGGAATTTCTTTTTCCTGTATCACCCACTTTTGGCCATTCAAATATTATGCAAGCACTTAGCGGGTGAGGCATGGGGATTCGTTGTTTGTTATTTTTGCTCACAGGAGAATTCGGAGGGGTGTGAGCAATGAATGTCTAAGACATTCAATTCCCCTTAATTTCCATTTTTTTAAAATTCAATAAGAAAAAAATTACACTTTGAATAATTTGGAAATAAATTTTTACATTTAGGAAAAAGATTTCACTGAAGAGTTTTCATCACAAAAAGTAAATGCAAAGGATTTTCTAAAAAATATTCTACTTCAAACATTACAAACTGTATGAAAACTTAAATTTTGTTTTGTGCAAAGTTTAATCTTTTATTTGAATTTTAGCAGTCTAATCTTAAAATATGACTGCTACAGTAAAAATCGAAGCTAATGTTCATTGAGAAAGGTGTTGCGACTTTCTTTTGCAAAACATAGAAGGGATTTGCGTTTTTTTTTTTTTTTTTAATTTTTTTTGTTGTTTTTTTTTAATTTTTTTTGCTGACAAGGTAACAAACAGGGAGAGTGAATCGAATAGTGCCAAAAACATGCTATCGTAATATTTGAGCAGCCTCGTGTTGTAAGAAAGTAACCATTGTCCGATACAGATACAGGAGGTAGTTTCATACAGTTTGCTGTGCTTTCTTCAAAAGCTAGAATATTTATTTTAACTTTATTACTAGACTTTATTATTTTAATTTATTACTAGAATATTTATTTTAAAATTAGTTTCAAAGTTTGTCAACAGATGGTGTTGTTAACGTCAGAAATGTATAAAATGTTTTAAAAACAATTATCATTTTCAGCAAATACTATGATGCAGCTTGAAAACAAAATCTACATATATTCATGCTTGTATTTTTTCTAGAATGGTGTTTTTTTTTCCAATATTGAGTTTTCATTTTATAATTTTTTCTTTAAAGTAAGCTTAGTTTGTAAACTTCAATTTTTAAATGTATAATAGTCTATATATAAAATACAATATAATAAAATGCATTTTCGAAATTTTTTTCTACAAATGATAAATTATACAAGAAATGTAGCATTTAGTAATTAAACTTAATTTTTACCTGTGACTAACACGTCTTTTAAAACATCTGAATTATAATATGACCACCAATAAATAAATGATTTTTTTTTAGTTTTTTGACAAAAAATTCATGGTTAAATTTGTCAAAATCAAACTTTGAAAATATCATTTTTATCTTCTTTTTGCCAAGAGATCTTTTCAAATATTGTATGCATATAATGGTTAAAGGCTGAAAGTCTGTAAATATTTTTTCTAATTATTTAAATGCAATGTCTAAATTAATACTTTTAACATTTTGAGTATTTTCAGATACTTATTTTTTTTATTTACACTTATAGTATCAAGAATATTATTCATCTGAATATCTAGTCATAAGAGTATGGGTTGGAATATGGATTGCAGTAATTGCTATAACTCTTGTTGCTGCTGAAGGCTCGATTCTTGTGAAATTTTTCTCGAGGTTCGTACAGGAGATATTTGCCACCATGATAGCTTTGATATTTATCTATGAATCTGCTGTAAAAGTTGTTAAGGTAACTATTTTTTCCCTTTACAAAATCTTAATGTTTCAAAAATCCAACCTCAATTGTAGTAGAGTTAAGACCCCCTAAAATATAGATGGTGACAGGTCTCAAAAAATCACAAAATTTTTAGATGCTCTTCTGGGCCTGTTAGTCTACAAAATACATTCCCAAATAGCTTCCTAAAACATATATAAGTGAAAACATACCAATGTATCTATTATTAATTTGTCAGAAAAAACTGTAACAGCATTATCTCCTCATCAACACTTTCATTTTAAGTAGGAATCAGAAGTATTCATTATTATGAACTTGAAAATATTGGGTATTATTAACACAAAACATTAAGCTTATCCTAGCATTGATGAAATTGTTTCACATTTATTAATTATTTTGCTCAATTAAACGTTAATGTAGTACTCACAGAACATTATTATCAAAGAAGTATTATCACATGTTCTAAGAACCGTTGGCAAGTGGCCCTATCACATGCCTAATTAAAAATTTGGTCTTATCAAATATGGTCAATTTTCTTTCTTTTTTTCTTTCTCTCTCTCCTCTTAGTAAAATTTATTTGCATTATTCAGCATCTTAGCAAAATTTGAGAGGTTGTTCAATCAATATTTTGCTATATTTCTGATTAAGTTTTTTTCTCTTAAAGGACATTTTAAAATAGATAAGCGACGTCTGGTCGCTGAGTCGTAGCGCTTTGTTCTCCCGTGCCACAGGTCCTGGGTTTGATCCTCGGGCTGGGCAAGGTTGACTCAGCCTTTCATTCCTTTAGTGGGTCGATAATTGAGTCCCAAGCATGCTTGGGAACTAAACACTGGGGGTTCCGTGTTTAGCTGACCACCTAACCAGAACATCTGCTCCTGCACCCCAGAGCCCTCTATGGGCTGTCGTGCCACTGAGGTTAGTTTTAGAATAAATAAGCACGACCAATAGGAATGTTTACATGATTCAAGCATGTTAGGTGATTTGATTGAAGAGACCTGATTTGACGCTGCAAAAAAAGTTTATAATTGTTTATTATTGTTTTATTTAATGATTTAAAAGTTAAGAACAGTATGATATAAAAATTTTTAATTCGCTGCAGTAATACAATATATAATAAAAAAATTTAAATTGGCATGAAATTAGTTGAACATCCCTAGAAACAATAAATGTAAAAGTTTTTGTTTTTAGACGGGGCTATTCAACTGGTTTGTTTACATATCATCATAGCCAAGTACATATTATAATTGCCAAGTACAATTGAGCATATTTCAAGGCTTTCATCTTTTGATAGTTATGGTAGGAAGGTCACATAAATTTGATTCCGCCATAAGAGGTGGGTAGCATTTAAGCTGGTATCTGCGTCTCCTACTATTCCAACCAATGAGAGAACTTTACTCTAAGTGTACATGCTGCTTGTTTAGTTGGCAGCTTAAATCTAACTCAGAATTAATCAAATTTAATTTGTATTATTTTATAAGGTGTAAAAATGTATATCTGACAGTCAGAAAAAATTATCACCATTAAAACAAATGAAAGTTATGAAATTACTTGGGTAAATAAGTTTTATAAATTGGTGCAATGGTTAAATCAAAAGTTATTAAGATAATACTTTTTTTTCTTGACTTGTACATGTCTGTAATGCTTGTATAAATTGTTTGTATAATATTGAATGAATTCATTTTTTCAAGACACATTACGTTGTGCACCTCTCATTGCTATTTGAAAACTTGATTAAAATTCACTTTAATTTTATTTTTAGATATTCAACGAGAATCCACTTCTGAGTACTTATCCATCTTTAAATGAAACATATGTTCCCATATTCACAAATGATACAAACTCAACAGAAGCTTTTGTTCCTCCAAAAATTCCACATCCTAATACTGCATTATTGTCATTGATTTTGACGCTTGGAACCTTTTATTTAGCCTTTTCTCTTCGTCACTTTAGAAACAGCCATTTTCTTGGAAGAAATGTATGTGTTTTTTAGTTTATATGTTAATTATTCAATGTTTTTATTTTTTATTCTTAAATATTTTTATCCTTTTATTAAGTTTAATGAGCACTATATCAGTAATATAGTGCAAGGCTTGTAGTTGTCCTGTTATTTCTGATTTCCCTGATGAAAAATATTTTGTTCTAATTCGTCCTGATTTTTAGCCACTCTTTTTTATGTTCCTTTTTTTGATGTTCCTGTTCAGAGCATTCCAATTTCTATAAATTCACAAGTGCAGGTTCTAACATAATGGAGTTTTGAAGTAATTTTTTTAAATTTTAATTAATAATGCTAGTTAAAATTGCAAGAATCAATTGTTCAAGTTGTTAATCTTGTTTTTGTTCTTTTTATGAAAGAGAAACTCTGCATATATTCTGTTCAAATTTGATTATTAAACATAAATTCACTAGTATATAAGACATGCTAACTCGATTCAATGTAGAGGCACCTTTTTATAGAAGTTGAAGATTGGCATTGTTGATTTCTACTTTCCCCACATTGATGACCCAGAAGTGTTATGAACTCACTTACCTCAAAAGTAACGCCCACTGTGATTAGGACATGCCTACTTCAATGGCTGGTGCACATCAAAAAGTTGACTCGCATCCTCGTTCTCCTCGCACTATTGCTTCTCAGTCTCATTTACACACATTGGGATCCTGCACGCACTCGACTGCTAATAACAACACAGGAGAGACCACACACAACCATGAGCTTAATACAACTCTCAAGACAAAACGCTCAAAACTTGGTTAGCTTAATACAGCTCTCACCACAAGTGCTCAAAATCCGGGGAACTTAACACAGCCCTCCCGGTCTTTCGCAAATACCGCAACTAGTGTTATCCCTGATAAAATTCTCGTAGTGAAGTATTGTAGCATAACTACCACTACGATTATTAAACACTAATTGACTAGTATATAAGACATGCTAACTTGATTCAATCTAGAGTTACCTTTTCATCGATGAAGGTTGGCATTGTGAATTTCTACTCTCCCTGTATTTATATCTTGATAATCATAAATAAGGTTATGTTTTTCATAAGAGCTCCATATCTTGGTCTGTGGAATATAAGGTCTTATAACTAAACTAGATCTGTTCAATAATTAATTCGAAAATTACGTATTTTAGAAATATTAGATAAATACCTGTTAATCAACTATATTATGACATCGTTATTTTCTTTTTAATTTTTTTTTATTAGCCTTAGTTTAAAAGAACATTTGATTTCCTAACCAAATATTTTTAACAGTTTACCACTAAGGGCTACAAATAAGGTCAAGTACAACATTAATAATTTTTGAAAGAGTAAAAATTCAGCAATTCTTAAAGAAAATTTTAGTAATATTTTAAAATAGTATTCCAAAAAATCATAAATAAATTGATGACTCCTAATATGCAGAGATTTTCAATTGACTAATTTCAGATTAAATATTATCCTTCAACTTAGTAGCAAAAAGAGATGTTCAACTGGTTTCATTACATTTTATGTTCCATTAACAACCTCCTGTTGGTGAGTTTTTATAAAAAAATTCTAATCTACCAGTGAAGTGAAAAATGTTTGTTTTAATTTTCATAAAGTTTAAAAATTACTAAGTGAGTTAACTTTCCAAGATCAAAAATCATATGCTGTCTCTTTTTTTATTTTATATTTAAATGAAGAGTTTCAAAAATTTTTTACTGACATACTGATAAGTTTTTTTTAATTCAATTATTAACTTAAAAAAATAAGCAATACCATTATCTCAATGCTTGCTAATTTTGGGCCACTTGTACTGCAGGTTGACCCATGGGAAGCCACATGTTCAAATATATTTAAGTTGCTGACAGAAATTACGATAATTTTAAAATAAACTTCAGTGCTTTAGACACAATTCTTTTAATCAGTTAACTTAATAATATATGTGCATAAAATTAAATTCGTCTGAAAAATAAAATTCTTCAAAAACAGAATACCATGCTGATACTTTTTTTTATAAAAAAACTACCTTATCAAAAATTGATTTTTCGAGAACATAGAGAGATTTTTCTTTAACAGTACATGGCACGAATGTTTATTTTAAAATGAATTAACTGAATTTTCAGGAATGAAAATAAAAATATTTATTAAGCAATGTAAATCAAATGAAATATTTATAAAATAAATTTTATGATGTCTAAAATAATTTAAAGTAAAGCAAATACACTATAGCTCAAAATAAAATTCAACATTCAGTTGTTCAATTCAGCATATTTTTGACTTTAGGGCATTTATATTTAGTGAATTCTAAGAAATTTTATGAATGTGATTCTTAAATGGTTTTCTTAAACACTTTTTTAAATTGCATCAAATTAGACGCAAAGTTGAAAAACCGTTAACAGTTTAAAAACCTATGTTCGAATTTCTCGTGTTGTATAAATCATATTGAGTTTTTTATATATATATATAAAAAAAGATGGGAATAAGTAACAATAAGTGTAAAAAAAAGGTTGAAAAATAACCTACATTGATCAGTAAAATTGGTAACCTGGTGAAATAAGTAAAAATAAAGTATGTCTAAAGTGATAATTAAAATGCGTCATTTGAAACTCGCTCAGGTTGTAATAATAACCGTATTAAAAATAACGGTATTTTCTGAACCATGTAGAACTGCGTACCTAGAACTTCTGAAAAAACAATAAACAATCATAAGATTTCCAATGGAATCAGCACTGAAAGAATCCTAAAAGAATAATTTCTCCTCTCAGACTATGCATTTGTAAGTTTATTAAAAAAAAGCGTGTGATAAATTAAAACGCGTGATTTTTGAACCTGCCAAAGAGGGTGATCTGTGGAGAAGACGATACAATTTTGAAGTTGCAAGACTATTTAAAGAAAAAGATGTAATAAATTATGTAAAAGCGAAGAAAATTCAATGACTAGGACACCTGGAAAGAATGGAGGAAAACAGAGGCACTAAGAAGATATTCAAGGGGCAGGGCCAGAGGAAAAGAGGAAGGCCGGCCAAGAGATGGTTAGACGAGGTCTAAGACTCTAAAAGTCCGAAACTGGAAGCAAAGAGCTAGAGACAGGCGACTTAGGAAAATTGTTAGTGAGGCCATGGTCCAACATGAACTGTAATGTCAGGGAGTTAGTTAGTTAATGATAAATATACAAACTAATTGATATTTTTATTTGATTTATGTTGCATACGCCATGCAGCGCCACCTGTAGTTAAGCAGACTCCCTCTACATTTACTCACTAAACGGCTACGGGGAGAGAGCTCATTAACATGTTCCAGCTCTAATTATGTTGTATTGCCATTTAAGTGTTTTTTGTCATAATAAAAGCTTTAAAACGCAACCCTTGACTGCTTTAAAACTTCATCGACACTCCCCGTCCGTAACATGAGGGCTCGGCCACACACCTATCTCAATTGAGTTAAAGTCAACATGAGTATAAAACGAAACAAGAATCCTCCTACAGCTACACCGGCAAAGCGAAACTGCTGCCATTGATCATCAACAGCAAAAAAACCGCCGTTCCTTCAAATCAACACCGTTGGAAAAATATTTGGAATCATCACGAAAAGGATAAAATTAACGGATTTATCTTCAATATCAAGAAATACAGGTAGGAGCAACTTTATGACTAAACATGTATGAAAATACGAGAAAGGAGGATCTACTACAGATCGCATTTGAATTAGGAATAACTGTACCAGAAAATGCTACGTTAATTACTCTAAAAGGCTTAATTGAATCAAGTGATGTATTCAAAGCGAACGTAGATTTCGTTAAAAATCTAGTCTCATCAACCGTCGAAGAACGAAAAGCCCGCGAAGATAACGAAAGTGCTAAGATAGAATTACAGAAAATTAAACTCACACAGCTAGAATGCCAAATCGAATTAGCAAACCTTCGAAAGACTCCTAGTGCCAACCTGAACTTATCTAGAAATTCAGACGCAAGTGAAGATCGTCCCGATATCGAAAGTATTATTAGAAGCGTCCGAACACTTAGCATGCCTGTGCCGACAAGACCAGAGAACTGCAGCTTATTTTTTTCAATCTCTAGAACGTTCATTTACCACAAAAAGAGTACAGGATGAAATAAAATCTGAAATATTGATAAATATTTTAGGCGAAAAAGCAAGTCATGTTTTATTAAACATTTCAGAAAATGATCTCCGAGAATATGAAAAAGTTAAAAATGCCGTTTTGAAACAATTTCAGCCAACACCACACGAATGTTTAATGAATTTTCGAAAATCTCAACGCATGCCTGATGAATCGCACACACAATTTGCATCATGATTAACAACATCTTTCGAGTATTATTGCAAAATACGCAAAGCAACTGACTTTAAAACATTATCCCAGTTAATTATCGCCGATAAACTTCATTCAACATAAGATTATGAAACTCAATCGCTTATTGCCATAATTCAAGGTGAAGAATGGTTGAAACCTCCAGAACTTGCTCAAAAATGTGATATTTTCTTTACATCAAAACGAAAATCGCTAAGTGAAACAAAATATAATCAACAATCCTTTAACCACGGACAAAATTTCAGAAGAAATCAGCAGTGTCCAAAACCCTACCGTCAACAACTGTTCGACAACAGGCAAAAAAATAACTCATTTCAAAGCTGTAGTCGTAATTCATATGAGAGAAATCCTACAGAATACCAATCACGAAATAATTCCCGCGAAAGCTTTCCCAGAAACAAAACTAATTCAAATCGTAGATTTAACTCAAATCGAGACCCTGTTTGCAAAGTCAAAGCTAAAATATTTAATGAATCTAAGCATGAATTACAATATGAAAAATTTTTCGTTAATGATAAACTGGACGTTCAATCGTTAATTGATTCGGGAGCCAATATTATTTGCGTACGAGAACACTTAATTCCCCCCAAAACAAAAAGTGTTGGAACTGTTCAATTAACTTGTGCTTTCGGAAATGAAGTACAAGCTGAACTTTCAAAAATAAAATTAGCGCTTCCAAGCTTTCGTGAAAATCCCATAACAGTAACGGCAGCCGTTCGTAAAAATCTTTATTGTGATTTAATAATTCCCCCAAATATTTTGGATGATTTAAATGAAGCAAAAAAAGAATATGATCGAATTTCAGAAGAAAATATGATTTCTCCTTATTCTAAAACTAAATTTCCTTTGCATAAAAACGAACAACAAAATACTTCTAATTTAAACTCAATGTCTAAGAAAGAAAATCAAATTACTTCTTTCATTTCCGAAAACGATAATTTTTCTCCCCCAGTTTCTAAAAATAGATCTGACAAGGGTGTAGTACAGTCGCATCAGTAAGACGAAGGTCAGTCATTCTTTGAGATTGAAAATAATAATGAACCACTCCCTTTTCAAACTGAAACCGAAATTTTTTTATGCGAATGCAAATGTACTTCTACTCAAAATTTATTTGAAAAACAAATAAATGAGTTTGATTCAATGACGTCTGCGCCTAATAAGAAAGCGGAAACTGCCCAATCACGTGATCAGCGTGCTCTTTCCGATGTAAATAAACAAACCGAAACCGATATATTTTTGTCAGCTGAAACAGAAACAAACTGTTTTAATTCTTCAAATCCGGAAAATAAAGAGATTAAAAATACGTTTATTGAAAATACGGATTATTGTTTATCTTATATAAATATAGTTTACGCCGATGTTGATTTATCTCATTTAAAATCCGATATGCGTGCCGAAATTGAGCAACTTATTAAATCTTATAGGCCAAATAAAATTGAGAACACTAATTATGTAATGCAAATTTTTCTTCAAGATGAAATGCCAGTCTATCAGCATCCACGCCGCCTATCTATTTTCGAGAAGTTAGAAGTTAATAAACAAATTAAAGAAATGTTAAACAAAGGTATAATTAGAGAAAGCACTTCAGATTATTCCACTCCAATTGTCTTATGTAAAAAACAAGATGGCTCAACTCGCATTGCGATTGATTATCGATGTTTAAATAAGAAGTTAATAAAAGAAAGATTCCCACTCCCAATTATGGAGGACATTTTCGATAGACTACAAGGTGCTTCAGTCTTTACAAATCTGGACTTAAGAAATGCTTTTCACCACGTAGACATTCATCTTCAAAGCCGCAAATACACTTCGTTTGTGACACCAGATGGACAATTTGAATTCAACAAAGTTCCTTTCGGCCTTTCCAATTCACCAGCAGTATTTCAACGATTTATACAAATTGTTTTTCGAGAACTCTTAGAAGACGGGACATTGATTTTATATTTGGACGATGTGATTGTTCCATCAGACGATGA
The DNA here is from genome assembly GCF_043381705.1 of Parasteatoda tepidariorum. Taxonomy (NCBI): domain Eukaryota; kingdom Metazoa; phylum Arthropoda; class Arachnida; order Araneae; family Theridiidae; genus Parasteatoda; species Parasteatoda tepidariorum. The sequence goes on from NC_092210.1 coordinate 23,536,596, forward strand.
GTCCGAAGATCTTCAAACACTCCAGAAAGTTTTCAAAGTAGCTTCCGACTATGGACTTGAATTTAATTTCAAAAAATGCAATTTCCTGCAAAGAATAATTACCTTTCTTGGACATATTTTAGAAAATGGTACGATTAGTCCCTCAACAGAAAAGACAAAAGCAGTTTTAAATTTTCCAAAGCTCCAAACAGCTAAAGATGCTCAATCATTCCTAGGCCTAACAGGATATTTTAGAAAATTTATTAAAGATTATGCAATTATTGCACGACCACTAAGACTATACAGAGTAGTAAACAATCAAGAACTCTTAGTCATACTTCAAGATATGCAAAAACAAATAGTTCAACTACAACACAACAAAGGCCATTTTGGTATCAACAAGACAGAAGACGTGGTTAAAGAACAATTTTGGTTCCCAAATATAAGAAAGACTGTTGAAAACGTAATTTCCAATTGCATTCCATGTATACTTTCATCACGTAAAGTAGGAAAACAAGAAGGTTTCTTGCATCCCATCTCAAAAAGAGACATTCCTCTAGATACATACCACATAGACTTTCTTGGTCCCCTACCCAGTACAAATAGGAATTACAAATACATTTACACCGTTGTAGATGCTTTCACCAAATTCTAATGGAATTATCCAGTTAAATCAACATCAGCTAAATATGCCTTGGATAAACTACAACTGCAGCAAATTACTTTTGGAAATCCAAGAATAATCACCTCAGATAAAGGATCTGCATTCACCTCAATAGAATTCAAGAAGTACTGTGAAGACGAACAAATTGATCATGTCACAATCACCACAAGTCAACCTCGAGGGAATGGACAGGTGGAAAAATTTCATGAGAAAATCCTCGAGGAAGAACACATACATATTTTACTTGAAAATCAACAACAAATGCGAAAAGAAGCAAAAAACAATATACTTGAGATGCAAGAAAAAACCAAGCACAATTATAATACTAGACGAAAGACAGCAACGAAGTATAAGTTCCACGACAGAGTTGCCATCAAACGAACCCAATTTGGGACAAGTTTGAAACTTCGACCAAAATTTTTCGGTCCATACACTGTGACAAAAATTAGACCCAACGATAGATATGATGTTCACAAGATCGGTATAGGAGAAGGACCAACTGTCACATCCACATCAGCAGACTTATTGAAACCGTGGGAAGATCCATAAACTTTTTCCTTTTTTTTCATATGAACTATGAACTTTTCAATTGTGCAAGAACTTATACACTGACTTTCGATTTTTTTTAATTTTATTAGTGCAAGAACAGACTTTCAATTATTTTTTTTAAAAAAACTTATTATTTTCATTTTGGATTTTATTGCATAAATCAAAAATTAGTTGAACTTATTTAACTGAATATTAATAACAAATTTCTATTTTAATGATCGAAATATTCATATTGATCGTAGTTTTCAGAAGTGAGATAAAAAAAATTTGTAGTTTTATATGTTTGAAAATATCTTTTTATTACTTATTTTCTGCTAGTTTTATAGGTTGAAGAGAAATTCATTTACTTAATAATTTTGAAAAGTGCATTTTTCTTTATTTACTTAATCAACTAGTATATATTATATTAAAATTGAATATATTTAGAATTAGTTTAGATTTAAATTTTCATAAATTTATTGTTTTATATTTCAATTCAATTGTCAAAATATTTCTGTCATCAATATTTTTTTTATTGTGATGTTTAATATTTACCTTTAAAGCAATTAGTCGGAGACCGACTAAGTCAGGATGACAGAGTGTTGCATACACCATGCAGCGCCACCTGTAGTTAAACAGACTCCCTCTACATTTACTCACTGAACGGCTACGGGGAGAGAGCTCATTAACATGTTCCAGCTTTGAAACGCAACCCTAGACTGCTTTGAAGCTTCAGCGACACTCCCCGTCCGTAACATTTATGGGCCTTTAACATTCTTTAAGTTCCATCCGTTATTTCTAGAAAAAATTGAAAAGTCAGAATTCTCAAGAGCTAGACAAGCATTCAATTTTTTTTTTTAGATAAACGAAAGGAAAAATTAAAATACACAGCTAAGTAAATTTCTAAATTTCCCACATAAAGAAAAATATTGAAAGGAATTTAAAAAGATTTCTAATTATAGAGAGGGACAAATATCCCCTTCTGCAAGTGATGCCCATTGTAATGTCCAATGATTTTCCAGCATGTAGTGTGTCTATTGGAATGAATTTTATATGAATTCTTAACATGCAAATGATGCTGTTATGAATAGTTTTTAAAATAAATGAAAACTGTATAATACTATGCCAATATTTATTATAATGTTGTGAATTCAACCTATACAAATCTTATTTGAAGGTATCGTTTAAAAAAAAATACGTTCCTAACACTTTATGTTTTACGTTCATAATGAACATTTAGGACCACATCGTTTGTCAGTTGTCAAAAGCTTGAAAAAATCCTCATTCATGCTTATGACTTTGCTTGTGAAGAAATTAAATTAGTGCACTAAATATGTATTAAATTTTCATCAAATGTATATAAAGTTCAGAAATTCCTAAATTTTCTATTTTCTAGGCAAGAAGAGCTCTTGGAGATTTTGGAGTTCCAATTGCAATTGTTATCATGGTTCTGATTGATTATTGTATTCCAAATACTTATACTGAAGTATGTTGCTTCATTTTATACTTATTATTGTTTTGAATTGCTCTCACTTTATAGTGAATTGCTCTCACCATGCGAATAGAATTTGGAGTGAAGTTCCTTGATTCAGGACTTCCAAATTCTTAATAAATTTTCTCGAAAGTGAGTTGCTATCAAAAAAATACAAATGCTTTTTTTAAAGATAAACTTGAAAAGCAAATATTTTATGATTAGAAAAAAATAATAAAAAAGGATATTACAATATTTGATTATTAATAATTCGATTATTAAAAGTTATAACCGAAGTTCCGTATCAGTTGTTTGAAAACTTCATATTAGTAAAATACAAATGAAAAATATTTTTGATTTTAATTTTCAGTTTATTTAAATAAATCAATGTTAAAAAAACATTTAGAAAGGGACTCAATACTAGGTAAGACGCCCGGTGGCTGAGAGGTAGTGCTTTGCGCTCCCGTGCCACAGGTCCTGAGTTCGATCCTCGGGCCGGGCAAGGTTGACTCAGCCTTTCATCCCTTTAGTGGGTCGATAAATGAGTACCAAGCATGCCTGGGAATTAAACGCTGGGGGTTCCGCGTTCGGCTGACCATCTGACCGGAAAATCTGCTCCTGCACCCCAGAGCCCAAGATCAAGAAAACTGAGATGGGCACAGTAGGCCTTGGCCCTTGTGGCGTAACTACCACTACAAAAGTTTAACATCATTCACGAGTATATAAAGCCTGCTAACTTGATTCTATCATGAGGTACCTTTTGATAGATGAAGGTTGGCTTGGCCGATAACTCCGCCCCCACATTGGTGACCCGGACGTGATTTGCTCACGCAAGTAACGCCTACTTCGCAATCTCTTAATGCTAACGCTTACTTCGATGGATAGTCCGCATTGAACGGTTGACTTGCTATTTGTGAATGCATCATTCACCCTCCTGCGCTGTTTCTCAGTCTCGTCTTAAACACACACACAATGTCGGCAAGCATACACTCGACTGCTAAAGGAAACACAGGAGCGACCACGTCTGTGAAGTTAATACACCTCTCACATTCAGCACTCAAAAAAATCCGGTGACTCTCTCCGGTCTTTCACAAATACAGCAACTAGTGAGATCTGTTCATCAAATTATATCCCTGATAAAATTCTGGTGGGGGAGTACTGTGGCGTAACTACCACTACAAAAGTTTAACATCATTCACGAGTATATAAAGCATGCTAACTTGATTCTATCATGAGGTACCTTTTGATAGATGAAGGTTGGCATGGCCGATAACTCCGCCCCCACAGCCCTCTATGAGCTGTTGTGCCACCGAGTTTAGTTTGTAGTAAATACTAGGTAAACTAAAAAAAAATTAATACACTAATCTCTACATGAGAAAAGAGTGAATGAAACTGAAATAAAAATAAAAAGGGAAAAAAGCTTCTAAGATGGAAAACAAAGATGAACATAAGGTGCAGATATCACCCTGAAAATAAATTGTCTATTTTTGTATTGGTCTATTAGTATGCATATTTATGATTTCTATCTATTGATAGGCAAAAGATAAAGACATACAAAACAAGAAAGGTGTTATATTTGAATAACTAAAGTTTATAGTTAGCATTACCATCTGTCAAAGAGCAATTTAGTTTAGTACTGTTAAGAGCAATTAGTTATAAGTATGAGGGAAAAAAATTATAGTTATTTTTAATTTTGTTTGCTTAGTTATGAAAAAAAAGTTTCATTTACTATTAGTATTTATTGTTGTTAAATTTTATTTAGAAATTAATTGTACCTGAAGGATTAAGCCCAAGTACTGACAGAAGTTGGATTATATCACCCTTTCCTGTCAAGGCATGGGAAGTTGCAGGTGCCTTTGTCATTGCTATTTTAGTCTTCATTTTAGTTTTTTTGGAAACACAAATAGTTGAGTAAGTATTAAAAATAAGTATTAATCACCTGTCACATTTTACTGAGATAATAATTGAATAAAAAAATCGCTTTCTTCAGTTACCTCAGAACTCAAAACATTAACATCTACTTACTATTGATTTTCATAATTTTTTTTAATTGATCAATTCTACAAATTTTAATATTAATTACAGTAAATTTTAATATTAATTATTTAAATGTAATTATTCCTTTTATAAATACTACAAAGTCTTGTTTTCTTCTTTTTTCCCTCTCTTCTTCCTTTGCTTCTCTCTCGTCATTGCTTTGCCTTCCAAGATTCTTTGTCTTGTGAAGCATGCTGCAATTTAGTTAAGGACAGTTATATCGAAACAAATGTTGCAATTAACATTAAAGCACTTGTTACAATTTTATAAATATTATACTTTATGAATTTTTTTAACTCAACTTGAATAGAGATTTGATTTAAACTGATTTCGGCAATACTGTCCGATTTTGGACAATTTCTAAAGTTTGCCTGCTTTTTTGTTTTTTTGGTGAATCACCTAAACTCATGTCCTCATCTTGCTTTGATTATTGGTAAATGAATTTCATTATTTGAGGAATTAATATGAAGTTGTGTTTAAAATCATTCTCCTGGGAAAACTTTGAGTTGTAGTAGAGACACTTTTAGCGCTATATCTAATGCAGAATATTTATATAAATTATCCTCTACAATTTAACTTTTCTCTTTGTTGTAGACTTATCCTAAGTAAAAAGAAGCTGAAAAAAGGATCTGGATTTCATTTGGACATGGTTATAGTAGGTATCATAAATGCTGTAAGTGGATTTATTGGTGGCCCCTGGCTTTGTGCTGCTTGTGTCAGGTCCATTACACACGCATCAAGCTTAACGATTTACAGTAAGACTCATGCTCCTGGTGAAACACCTCACATTATTGATATCAAAGAACAAAGAATCACAAACTTTATGGTATCATTTCTTGTTGGTATGTACATTTTAAGTATTTTATATCATCTTATTATTGCCTATAACTATGCCTATTATTTTTTTTATCTTCCTTTGAACTTGTTTAATGCTTTGAGTGTCAAGCCAGTCCTCAGTTACCGACACAGAACTTTCCAGTTTGGCGACATCGGTCTCCAGTGACTGTAAATGTAAAATAAGACATAAAACTAAGATTTGCTAAATTTTTATCTATTTCAATCTTTTAGTAGTATGTTTCACACTGCTCTAAGCATAGTGGCCTGATGGGCATTTTTCCTTAAAAATTGTACATGGTGCTCAAGGCATTAAGTAAGGTACCAGTCTCAGTATATCTTAATCTGAATACTAGGGTGATATCTAAGATCCTAGGGTGAAGATTAGTGTATCTTGATGTGAATACTGGGGTGACTTTAATTATCATGGGGAAAATTATTCTTTATCCAATCCTTTACAGGATCCCCTAGAAAAAGTGCCACTTTTAGTACGAGACTAATATTTGGAAAGTTTCAGGTCACTAAAATATGTAGTTCTCATCCCTGAGCAACAAAGTTTGAAAACAAGTACTAATTAAAAAGAAAAAAAATCACATTTTTAGTTTAAAATCTGAATAGATGATTGCACAAATTCTCATCTGGACTCATTTGATAGATAATATTTTAATTCATAGATAGGTAATGTTTTTAACTTAATATTTTTTAATTAAAACCATTTTGTAAAACGAATAAACAAAAACCGTAGATGGTGTAAAGTGGCTCGAGCAAGCTAGATAGTTGTGATGTCATTATTATATTGGTAAAAAATATGAGAGAATTTCACAAAATGAAGCAAATAAAATCAGATTGAATAGATTTTTCCAATATATCATCTCTTTCGTAAATAGATCTTCTTGAAACATTAGCTCATACATTTTGAATAAGGAAGAAAGTCAAATAGGATAAGTATAAATAAAATAAATTGTGATTTATTAATAACCACCTTTTTATTAAAAAAAAATATTCTTAGCTGGTTATTTCTCTATAAAGGCAAAGTGTAGTAATCATAATTTATGTTGATGTCACTCTTGAAAAAGGGTTACACTAATATTGGTGTCTTCTTGTCTTACCTGATTGGGGAATATCTTCTTCCAGTGTAATATCTTGAATAATATCAAAAAAGTAAAATTTAATAATTTTAAACATAACAAAGAGACCACTGTGTAATCCCATTCTGTGTATTTACAGGAGCATCTATATTGATGGCACCATTATTGAGACAAGTTCCATTTTGTGTGTTGTTTGGAGTATTCTTATACATGGGTATATCATCATTAAGTGGCATCCATCTTTATGAAAGATTTCTCCTTATTTTTATGCATAAGAAACATTTTCCAGACTTCTCATTTGTTCGCAAGGTAACACAGTTATCGATTATTTGTCTTTGAATTCATTAATTTTTCAGTGGTGCTTGATAAATGCAATAAAAACATATTTACATATACAGTCAAACCCCGCTATAGTGAACACGGTTCATAGTGAACTCCCTGATATAGTGAACGAAATGTTAGGTCCCGTGCCTTGCTATACACGTATAATGTTATTTTTTGTGGATATAGTGAACCAAAAAAGTGAGGAAGTTGGATATAATGAACTTTTTTCTGTCTTCAACTGATTTTTTTTTGTAATAATTTTGAAATTTTTATTTTAAAATAAATACATATATACCGATTTTTAAACCCATCTATAGAGGGCAATTTAGCGATAAGCTTCTTTTATCTCACTTTCCCATCCCTAAACAAACCAAGCAGATATTTCCAACCCTGGCAGATAATGCACCTGTAAGGTGTCAGTGGGATCAATATGCATTTTCTGTCAGGATTGCTCATCAGCTAAAGATTACAAATTTTTTTATTTAATTTTTTTTTGTAAGCAAGACGAAGAGTAATGAAAAATAACAAATTTTTCGCTACTAAGTAATATTTTACAGTAATTTATTTAAATAATGTGTAATAAAAGGGAGGAGTTTGGGAACCATTAGTTAAATTGCCTGCGTAACGGATATAGTGAACTCCCGGTTATAGTGAACCAAAATTTTGGTCCCTTGAAGGTTTGACTGTATAATGGAATATAGAAGACTGAAAAACAAGCATCATTTAAATTTTTTTATTTTTAAATTTCTTAAATCAGAATTTTTATAACGTGAAAGTTGTCTTAATCCCTAAAAAAATTCTTCTACTGTTTTTGGAAACTCGGCTGCTATCTTCAAAAGCATGCTCCTTTTGTCAATTACAATAGATTATGCTGACTATTTTCCATTTTGATAATGAAAATCTTGTTAGAGTTTTATAGTTCACAGTTATTGTTAATTTATCTCTTTCATCCGATTATAAAAATGATCGATTCTCATCAGTATTTAAACATAGAAGTGTTAAATTGAGGGATTATTCCCTGAAAAAAAATTTTTTGCACGAAATTATTAAGCGTCATATTGAGCGAATATGCCACTTAACGTTTCGTATTTCTAAGATTATTGAAGCCTTATATATTAAAATAATTTGATAAGGAACTTTTAAACTTGATTACTAATTTTAATTAAATATTGGTACAAAAAGAATGTTAACTAATTGATAATGATTTTTTTTGGTGCAAGAGTACTACAAAATTTTCTTATTTATTGATCACAAAGTATTGTGAGTTCTTTTTTGTTCCAGTTGTAGTATTATACTGAAAAAATTTTGAAACTTTCTCTTCTAAAGAAAGTAATCTCGAAATTAAGGAGAGTGTATTTTATTGTTCTTTTGCTATAAAATTTGCCTTTATCATACTTAAGTAGAGCAAATTATATTTTTGTTAGTTTATTGTTTGTCCTTTTTGAAAGTTGCTTGCTTTATATATATTATTCCTTATTTTTAATTTTTTTTTTAAATGTTGGCCTGATTTTTTTGGTTTTTGGCCTGCTGCAAGATTTTTGAATTATAGAAAAAGCTGAGATATTTAGATTAAAACAACATGTTCTTTATGTTTCAAGTCTTATTATAATTATTATATTACAGGTGAAAATTAGCAAAATGCATACTTATACAGGTATTCAAATCGTTGCTATTGTTGTGATTTGGGTTGTCAAAGAATATGCTACTCTTGCATTTCCTTTTGCACTTTTATCCATGATTGCTGTGCATGCTTCTATGAAAACATGCTGGAATCCTGAGGAAATGAAAGCTGTAAGTTTCAATTTGTATTTTTAATTTTTATTTATTCTATGAAAAAAAATTTCTTTCCATTATTTATGTATCAATACTTTAGAACACTGTTTTCAATTATTAAAATTTTTTTTAAGCTTTTCACTTAAGTTTTCTTATAGAGTTCTGGAGTTAAATTATGTATTAACCATTTTTATTTATTATCAATAATTTAGCAAGCCGTTTAGATACTGAGAACTTAGTTTCTCAAGACTTCCTTATGTATGCAAGATTTGATTTTATTTCATCAAAATAAGAGTAAGAAAGAAAAAAGGTGTTAGAAAAATGTCCATCTTTGAAAGTGATTCATTCGCTAATTTTATTTGCTTCATTGGCTTCATTCAAAAAGGTGCAAGATAATGCAATGAATTAGTATTCCTTCCTTGCTCACAAAGTGAAATTTACATAAAGTGTAAGAGTTAAATAAAATAAGTTTGTTAAAGTTTAAAGGAATTAAAGATTGAAAATAATCAACTTATGAAATTAAAGCAATTAATCAAAGTTAAGACTAAAAAATAAGGTTAATGTTGAATGACCTAATGATAGAATAATGCCTAAAACACTAACTAGAGACAATTGATTCACAGCTTAAGTACATGATCTAACAAATACAATAAATAAATGTGTATGTGGCAAGGCAAACCCACAAGAATGCATAGCAAATTAAAATAAAATAATACTTGAATGAATATGGTAAGGAAAAAAATTATACATTAAATCGCGTTAAATAAAAGGCCAAATAGTGGTGGTTCAGCATTGTTGAACTCCGAAATAACCCAATAGGTCCATTGGGTCAAAAATTTAGAAAAATAAGCAGATAAACAAAAACCATTAATATAAATGATAAGGAGAATTGCATATAGAAATATTTAAAAGAAAACACATTCTTGTGAGATTGATAATCATCTGTGCTAACTAAAAAAAACAATGACTACTCACCCCAACATGGCGTTGAGACAACTAAATTGTAAGGTGATAATATGAAGATACATGAGGCTGGTCACTTGTAAAAATAAATCTGTTTATTATTTTGAATCGGTGTTATACATCGACACAAACACTATAACATAGCCTTTGTAAACTCACTATCACAAACAAAAAATCATATTTTTCGCAAAGTATTTCCAACATTTTTTTACATCACCAGATCAAAATCTTGTCATTCAAAAAATTCAATCACATATTGAGATAAGAGCGAGAATTTCTTTTTTTCCGTCATGCATCACCTTATGTAAGCTCGGGCGTCACCCTTGAAAAGCCAATGAGGGAAACGAGGGGTAGGACAACTTAAAAGTAGACCAATGAAAAAAAATAAGGGTTGTTCAAAATTCAACCCCTCAAGAAACCATTGGCCGATAGAAGGAGCAAGTAAAGGACAACACGTGGTCGAAGGGGGTCGCGACACCCTGGTGTGAACGGGGAAGCGAGGTCAAAAAGGCTAAAGGTTAAAAATGACGATTACCGTCCGGTTCGCAATTAAAAGTACACAGCTGTGTGAGAAAAAGGAAAAAAGTCACGCGGTGAAGGGGACAAGACATAAAAAACCTATATATCTATCTAATTCTCACGGTTGACCATGGGATGCAGCTGCAACCAAAAAAAGGGTCCAAAATCCTCCCACGCAGGTGTTAGGAAGAGGGGTCCAAGATGATGGGTGCAGCGCATATCAGATTACCGCACGTGCAAAAAATAAGATTGGGAAATATCACATGAGGGGAGTGCATGATCGAAAAAGGAAAAAAACACTAATTGATAATATAAATAAATTACAATTGCATAAAAAAATTATAAAATACAATAAATCTATAAAAGTTAATAATTAAAAAAAATGTAGTAAATAAACATGTACAATGTAAATTGATGAAATGAATTAAATGTAAACTGAACATTAAATGAAGTTAAGAGCAGGGATCCGTGAACAAGAAATTAAAAGTTAAGATGATAAAAGTAGAGCAAATTAAGAAAACAAAATTAAAGCAAAAAAAAAAAAAACAAAGTTAAAGCAAATATTAAAANAAGTTAAAGCAAATATTAAAAAACAAAAGTGAAAAATTAAAAGAAACATAATTATATTAAGGGGAGAATAAACTTGTGATAATTAACATTATCACATAAAGGAAATTCATTAAAGTTATCTACTGGCATTAGCTCTTTTTTTATTTGAATTTTATATCTAACCATCATTATAATACTTCATAAAAATTGGCCAGTAATAAGGATTAGAGTAAGTGAATAAAAACAGCTATAAAAGTAACAATTTATTTCATCTGATTTCTCAAAGCTCCAGCTGATTTGATTAAAAAGATAACCAAGAAATGCAACAAAATGAAGTTTCCTATGGCTAAAAAAAATCTTGAAAAGAAGGAGATGTTAGGTGAACGGAAGCTTAGAAAGAAGAAATAATGATCAAAATTTAAAAGGTCTCTCTATTAGCCGATTTCCTATTGCATTTGTGCAATTTTTCTGTTTTAAATTTTCTATTTTAAGAGAAGCTTTTTTAGATTACTCATCAGCTCAGCTGTTTGTTGCCAAATGCACTTGGAACCTTCTTCAAATTTAAAAATACTCAGATTTGCCTCTTTGTAAGTTTATCTCAATTTTAATGACTCTGCAATAAAAATTAATGTTGTATAGTTAAATAAGACTAAATCAAGCTTTTCCTCGAGAAATCTTTCTTTTTTTAAAAAAATATTGTTATTTATAACATTCTTTCACTAAGCTCTTTAATTACTAAATACAAAATTATTTCACCCATTTCATGCTATTTTTGAGAGTGACTTTTATCTGTTGAGTCGTCGGCAGATATTTGTTAATTTTTTAGGCTTATTACCATAACTTTCTAACTTGTGCAAAATTACGCAAACAGGTGATGTTTTTAAATATTTTACTTAAAATGTATGTTTCACATCACTTTTTTTTTCCAGTTGGATGAAGAAGGTGAAGAAGCTGAGCAGGAAGATGAGCCAGATTTTTATGAACAAATGGTGGTTTGAAACCCAATTTTAAAAATTGGCTTGAAACTGAAGCCAAATTTTGATAATTGGTCAGAAACAGAAACCAATTATGGAAATTGGTCTGTTGTAATAGTATTTTAGCTGCTAACTTTGAAACAGTTTTCTAAACTTTCCTTAACAAGTAGTAGATTTTGTTTATACATTATGAATGATGTTTATGTTTGCAAACTCAATGTTTATACTCTAAACACTAATGTTATTGTGTCCTGTAAACTGAAAAGAAGCATTTATTTTCAGTGTGCCGTCTCAATATGAAACTATATTTCATCAATTCATATGAATATGGTACATCTTTCTGTGATATCTCGTACCTTTATTCTTTGTAAAAGTTATTATTCCTTTTATTTCTACTCATAAAAGATTTGTTAAAGTTTAGTCGTTCACTATAATGTAATTTTTTTATTATATGTAGTTAAATCATTCCTTGTTAACTAATTATACTTAATTTCATTTTTTAAAAGAAAATCAGTTAAGTATATATATTTATTTTCTCAAATTAAAAGATATTACATCTGTGTGATCAACAAATTTTCAGCGTTTAACATTAAAAAAAAAAATTTTTTTTTATTCAATTTTCAATTGATAATCTTAATCTAGATTTTGAATGGTAGAATGTTAAAAAATGTAATACATACATAGCAATACGCATTCAGTACAATTTAATTTAAAATCTTTCTACAAAATTTGCAAAAGTCGCAACAAATTAACTGCAAGAATTTTAGTTTTTATTTGCATTATGACATTTTTTAAAAAAAGAAATTCATTATTAGTGTATATCAAAATTATCGTACTAAAATTGATTTTAAAGAATTATGAAGGAGGTAATTGTTAACGAAAAAAACAATTAACACTTTTAAAAAAAAAACTGATTGAAAATTTAAAAAAATTATTCCTTTGCGAATTTCCTTGTATTCTATTAGCATTATTCTGGATTAATTTGATCTTATAATGCTTGATTGTGTTTTTCCAAAGGACTAATGAAAAGTATGAAGTATTAATTAATCCATTTCTTTCTTTATGGCTTCAATTAATAAAATACATATTTTGGAAAATACAATAAGTAGCGAAATTTCATGATTAGAGTAATAACTTTACCAAAATACTTTAAAACAAATTTACTTATTCAATCTTCTTTTCAATCCTTATATTAGAAAATTTTTTTTTTAAAAAAAAGGAATTAATACCACTCTCCATTCGTCCGAATATCAGTAATTACTACTATTGCTATGTAAATATTTTGCCCTTTCAACATCTATTTGCATAAATTTTTTTAACGAAATAAAATCTGGAAATAAGATATTGAATTTTACTTATGGCTTGACTTTGAAAGATTAAAAATTAAATAAAGTTGCATTAATCCAAAATAACATAAATGAAAGTTTGTTCTGAAGCAGATTTAAAAACTTTGAACTTAGTTGAAGTTATTCACCAAAAATGCTGGTAATATTGATGTTGGAATTTAGCTGTTTCGCTATTTCACTAATTTAGTTTTAAAGGCATAGTTTATAAACATTTGATGAAAAATTATTTTTTAAAACTAGTGCATATATACATTAACATTGTTTGTATGAGTGATTTGTTTATTTTTCTATTAAAAGTATGTGTACTTTTTATATGTATGTATAAGAACTATAAAGTCTTATTTTAGAAAGGCTTTAATAATATCCAAAGTGGCTTTAATATTTTAAACCTAATTACATTATTGTATATAAAGCTTAAGATATTCGGACATTGATCTAATATGTTATAATCCATTGTCTACATATTTGTTTGCAGCTGTTGTATTTCGTGTTATTTATCTTAACTATACTCATTTTTTAGTTTATCTTGACTTACTATAAATTGTATTTTTTTACTCCTCTTGAAAATTAACAAATTGTATAGATCTGAAAAGTTTTATTTTTTACTAAAACAATTTTTGTACACTATGTATCATATAGATACTTGTAAGCTCTTTTTGTGTAAAAGAAAAACTATAGACTAAATCTATGTATTTTTACACTCTCTTAAAATTTTTATATGTTAGAAATCTTTGTTTAATGATCTAAAGCTAAAACTGTTTTTCAATATTCTGACATGTATGAAATATATTTTTAGTTTTTTTATAATAATTACTACTTATAGAATTTGTTAAAAAAAAATTAAGAAGCTTTTTTTAGGAACTCTATAGAAGATTGTGAATACAAGTCATTTAAGTGTCTAAGTAGTTTTTCTAAAAACTATTTTTGTTATTCAAAAAATTAACTGACAATACTCATTTTAGTTAACTTTTACGTATAACTTAAGTAGTCCAAATTTTTCTTAATGTTTGTTAAATAAAGTTATGAAGAAATTAATATAATAATCTGTTTTTTTTATTTATAAATTTTTTTTAATAACTGTATTAAATTTGACTACAATGTTTATGTGTTAATATATTTATCTATATTCTGCATAGTTCTAATCAGAAATAAAAAGAACTTCACTTTTACTTATTCAACCTGCAACAATATTTTTGACACATTTTTTGCATTAAAGTAATTATTTTCTTAATATGTATTTATCAATTTCTATCTATATACTGTGAAAATAATTCCTAATAATATAAAGCTACCTGTATTAATTAAACCATAAAACTAAGTTAGGGTTATTAATTATTATTTACCTGTTACTGTTTTCTTCAGGTTAGTAATTTGTAATTCCCATTTAAGTGCTAAAGTAATTTTAACATGCACTCACAAGTTGCTAATATATTTGGTGCTATTGCAACTGAAATAACCAAACTAGAGCATTGCAATAATCCTATTGAAATTTTTGTGAATAAAAGTTTGACAGAAATGGGGTTATTAACACAGTATCCCACTTTAATTCTAATTATAATATAATTCTGATTTAACACTATAATTCTTTTGTGTGTTCACACATTAATATTGGTGCTATAACATATTAAATAACCAACCTAGCTTGTTAAAATAAAAAGCAACAAGATTGAAAAAAATTTAAATAAAGTAATAAAAGTAAAAAATTACAAAAATAAAAATTGCGGAATAAGTATACTTTTAATAAATTAAATACAGTGTGCAACAGTTACATTTAAATTTTTATAAAGATTATTTGGTTATGAAAATCTAAATTGGAAATCACAGAAATGAGATATCCTTATATTGTAAAATATATTAAAACTTAAAAAATAATACTTAAGTATCTTAACTTTAAAAAAAAAAGACTTAAGAAGTTTTTTTGTCATTTACACTGAAATTAAATATGATATAATATTGGAACTAGCTTTGCTACTAATACTTATAACAATTTTCTGTTACTTGTAAAACTGTTTTTTTTTTTTTTTTTTTTTTTTTTTTTTTTNTTTTTTTTTATCTTAACAAAAAATACATAAACATGGAGATTTTTATATTTTTAATAGTTCAATTAATACTTAAAGAAATGTTAACTATTAAAAAAGCTTAAAAATTTTTATTATAAACATTGTAGTATGAAATTTACATATTTTTATGAAATTATATTTAATAAAAATTGTACATTTTCCTGTAAAAGCATTTTCTTCTTCGATGGTAAAGAAGGTTTTCAATAACTATATTTCGTATTTACATTGTTTCATGTTTGTAAATATAATAAATTTTAAGGATCAAATTGTTCCTATTGTCAATACTTACTGCACCTTAATATTTCTGTAATGAATGTACTATTTATATACACATTTTACCAATGTGCCTGTTTATCTGCGATACCTTATGCACTCTGCATATTATATTATTTTTAAATTTTTTGTGTTATCATTTTAAAAAAAATTCTTAAATTCAGTTTTGTGTTCAGGGATACTTATTATTATCAACACATATTTCACATGAGAAAATATATGATGTTCAATTAGCGGTATATTATCAAATAATTTTTATGATGATCTAAATTTTTATTAGAAAAGCTGATCATAAAATTTGAAAGTGTGTTATCTTCAAAATGTTAAATTGCATTTTATGCATCATTTGATTTGTTCTTCATTTCTAGTACGTCCAACTGAATGTCTATCTAATAACGTGCGATTAACTGGATGTTTCGAAATTCATTGGTAAAAATTTCTGAACAAGCAATTTTTACCATGCAATGTGTGGAGGAAGGCAAGCAGTGCACCACTAGCGGGTATCCGTTACTCTCCCATGAAAGAGTATAACACTAACCGGATAGAGGAGGTACTAAACTAATTTGGATAAATTAAATTTCCTGCACCACCATATATGTCACAGATATAATGCTTGCAATACTGCTCCTATGAGCAATTTAATGCTCTACTCTCCCTTGAAAGAGCATAACAACACTAAATGGATAGAGGAGGTACTAAATTAATTTGGATAAACTCTCCCTTGAAAGAGATTAACAACACTTAAAGAGGAGGTACTAAATTAATTTGGATAAACTCTCCCTTGAAGGAGCATAACAACACTAAATGGATAGAGGAGGTACTAAATTAATTTGGATAAATTTAATTACATGCACCACCAGCTATGTCACAGATATAATGCTTAAAATAATGCTCCTTTGAGCAGTTTCTGTAATTGTGCCAGACACTCTGTCATTAAAATTAATTTAGTACCACTTGTTTGGTGTTTCATTCTTTCATGTGACTGTAATATATACCTCCTAATGGTTCGCTGCTTGTTCTCCACTTGTGCATTATATTGTGAAAGTGGCTTGTAAATATTTTCTGTCAATCCTTAAATTTTTGCCTATGAATTTTGAAGAACCATGTATACTATTCATTCTGCAGTATTTTACGAAATTATATAATAATATTCCAATTTTTTGTCATTTGATCTGTTTATAAAAATATAAAGTATGCTTGAATTTGTATAAAATACAGAAGGTTCACCATTATTTTCCATTACAATTGATTATATTTATTTCAAGTATATTTATTAAAATTTTTGATCCTGAGTGCCTATTTAAAGTGGCGAGATATATAGTATTCACTAAGCAGTATTTTATCAAATTAATTTTATGATATTCTAAGTTTTTATCATCCAAGTCATACATAATAATATAAATTTTGCTTGTTTAAATATATAAATTGTGTTTGAATTTGTTACACATGCATTGTGAAATCTATGTTATTTAACATGATCGAATGGAATAAGTTAGATTTCATATATGCTATTCATTCAGCTGTTTTTTATAAAATTATTTTACAATATTCTAAAATTTCGTTATTAGTGCTATAAATAAAAATATATAATTTATTAGATTCATGCTTGATTTTGAAACAAATATATAACGTTTACAAATATTTTGTATTACAGTTAGATATATAGTATTCACTAAACAGTATTATATAAAATTAGTTATATGATATTCTAAATTTTTATCATCAGATCCTTGCATTAAAATAAAATTTTTCCTTCTTTAAACATATGAATTATGATTGAATTTGTTATGCATGGTGAAATCTGCTATTTAACATGATGAAATATACGCTATCCATTCAGCTGTATTTCATAAAATTATTTTCTAATAATCTAAATTTTTATCATTAGAGCTCTATATCTAAATATATAATTTATTAGATTTATTTTTGCATTTGTAACAAATACATAATGTATAAAAATCTTTTGTATATCTACCAACTGTTACTCTTCATTTCAAGTATATTCAATTACTTTTTTTTTAACCCGAGTGCTTTTTAACCTGGTGAGATATATGATATATAATATAAATAAGGCAGTATTTTATCCATTTATTTTTATATTATTTCAAATTTTTATCATTAGTGTTATTTTATATCCATGGCATATTTTACATTCTTCTGTTTCAGAAACAAAACTTTTTTATGTAATGAATTTATACCGTGGATTATTTTATATTTTTTGTCTTTGCTCATATTATTCTTTTTCATTTATATTTATTAGCATAGCATATATTTACCAACTATATTGGCTATTTATTATCGTATTCTTCAACGTATAAATCTCTTTTTCCAATCTGGTCATTAATCTCTTTCATTGAAAATATTTTTACACCTATTTTATACATTTTATTTATTCTTATAGATATTTATTTGTTTGAATATCTGTATACTTACCTAAGAAAACAATATTAGTTTTCATAAAATTGTTTAATGACTGAGTGTAGCAGAAGTAAAATATATGTAACTTAACTGCCTTTAGAGATTAGCTTTCTAATTTTTTAATATACTTTGTGTTGAGGACAGTGGCGTACTAGACAGGTCACAGGTTTGACAAAATTTATTGTGGGCTACTTTCTCAAAACACAAGTTTTCAATATTATGAGAATTTTTTAAAAACCTTTATTTAAAATTGTAATTTTCTGCTGTTTCTTTTAAAAAATTATTTTAAAACCACTACTTCTTATTAAAAATTTTTACTAAAATTTTACTCAACAGTTTCCTCCCCCCCCCTTTAAGTTAGGCCTTGGTAGCATACTAAGATTGGACTAAGGAGAATGTTGGCTCAGGCATCTAGCCACAGTGAACATCCATTCAACCACCTGAGATGCTTAAGAAATAAAACTTATTACTCTTTAGCTGAAACTTTTTAGCAGGTAGCTTGATCAAACTATTTCACGAAGAATAAAATTGTTTGAATTTTAGGTAAGGGAAACTTAATAATGAATTATAGATCATTGCAATTTTAATATTTTTTGCATTCAAGAAAGAAAAAAATTCATTATTTTATTTGAAAGTGTAAATTTTTCACCTTAGAATTAATTTATACTTATATAAATAGAAATGTAAAATATGGATTTATATTTTTCTTCCTGTGTTTTTTTTAAGTGGGTTTTTCTCCCTTACGCTCTGCTTATCAGGGACATTTGACATAAATTCTAATCAAAGAGATTAGCTTAGGCATCCAAACACTTTGCACGCCACGGGATATTAAAGATCAAGGACTATTGTCCTACATTCCCTACACTTATGGATTAATTGTTAATAGTTGAGTAGTTATTTGCAGACATTGGCTTTAACCCTTTATAAGGTTATGGGAAGTATACTTTCTATCAGATTAATTTTAAAAAGTAGGTGGGAAGCTGTTTTCTCACCTATAATTTATACATATAGCTTAAAAAAATAAAGTAAATAAAAAAAATGAACCGCTTTGTTTACATAAATGTGGGTAACAGGAAAGAGTACCATCGGATCAAGAGGAGGTAATTTCCATTGTGCGTTTGATCATTTTTCATCAAGTATATTTACAGTTATAAACACAGAGTTTATAAATTTGGTTGTTTATCACAGAAGGTCGAGTTTATGGCCAATTTTTCTCTGTAGGTAAAATTTTGAGAAATTCCTCCCTCTCTAAAAGAGAAATGGTCTTAATCAAATTAATTTTAGGTAATAAGCTAAATGAATTAATTTTTATAAAACAATTTCAATCCTCAAATTATTTTAACAGAGCAAAAAATGGCCCTATAAAGGGTTACAGAGTTGCAGACTATAAAGGATTACAGACTATGAACGGTTAAAGACTATGAATGGTTAGACCCAATTTTAGCTGGTTAAATGGGGGACGCATTGTATATTCTTTTTGCTCTATCAGACTAGGATTGGTAACCCCCAACTTCAACGACTCCCCTGGTCCATAAGTGGCTGTTACGGGGGTTCTTCATTTTCTAGGAATTCTATTTCATGTGCTTTAAGGGGGGAAATTAAACCTTATTGTAATGCTCCTACAATCCATCTTGTCCGTAAAATGTGTATAATTTCCATAAAATCTCGTGTGTTACGAAAATCATTTTACCAAAAAATCTTCGATAAAATTATCATTTTACCAAAGCTAACCCATAAAATCATTTTGCAATTTGTTACTCTGGTTTCATAAATTGCCAAGACCAAATAAAGAACACTCTAAGCCATTATAAAAAGAGTATTTTCTGTTTATCACACACTCTTCACTTAATAGATCTTCACAACTTGAAGTATGGCACCAACATTTACAATCTGTTTGCATTTACTATAATGCCATTTTTCTGTATCCAACAATTATTGCAGAAAGGGGCTGTATGTATTATTTTTATTTTGTTAAAATAACTTTCCTTTTAATGCTATTGTTTAATATGTTTCGAAATTTTATGTTATAAAAAAATTTTAATAAAAAATGTTTTATATGAAATATAGATCTTTTTTTATCAGATAATAGTTCAAAGTTCTTTTAAATATTTTTAAGAAGTTAAAAATTCTTCAACAGTATATTTTATAACTTTTTTAGTTTAAATTAAACTTTAGTTTAAACTTTTTTAGTTAAAAATTTGTGAACAAATCTTTTTTTAAAAAAAACTTTTTTCCTTACTATTCAAAGAAAATATTAAGATTGTTCTCTGTAACTTTTTCTCTTGCTGATCCTAAACTTAATTGTTTTGTATACAGTATGCAAGAAATTTTATGAAGTATTATTTGTTTTGACAATTTTAAGTACTTATACTCTTACATTATGTATACCTTATTTTGAAACTGACAAGTAAATTTATAATGTATGTTGAAAATTTCATATTATTTAGAATTGTGATATTTTTGTGCATTATTTACCATAGAAATGTGTTTTATATGCTTTAAAAGAATATGTTTTTAGTGACATTCTCTGTAGATATTTTGTCTTTGTTTTTGGGAAATATATTTGTCTTTTCAAAACTTCATAATTTTTTTTCCTTCTGGTCTCTAGTTATTTCTGATAGAATTAGAAAAATAATTTAGTAAAAAAAAAAATTGAAATGAAGGTATATTTTAGAAAAAAGCTAAGTTTTAATATCAAACTATTTTTTTTTTCCTTTACACTTATTTTCAATTAATAGCAAACAATAAGTGATTCTTACAGCATTTTTACTAACTAGCTTTCTTGTCTGTTAGAGTGGAATCTCGCCATTAAAATTTCGGTCAGTTTTCAACTAGCTAGAGCACTCAAATCTCTTCTTCTTAATAACTACAAGTTAAAAACGTTTCCCGACCTCTACTATTTGAATTTATCTTCATTTTATCACCAATTAGTTTTGATGTGTGAACAGAACTAATAAGTGAAATTTGCTATAAATGTAAGAATTTTCTTCAGCTGATTTTACAGCTAATTTTAATTAAGGAAAATAACCGAAGAAATATTAGTAAACAAGCCGCTTTTTTTTCTCTCAAGCTAAGAAATTGAAATTTTACTAAAGATACAAGGTTTGGCACATCTGAAATAGAAGAATATTAAAAAAAATTTCTCTAATTTACATAAATTTTAATATCGAGCTCTCTACCTAAAATATTTTTTTTTCCTTCGAATTAAAGCTAACATTAGGATATGCATATTAAATGAATTTCATTAAAAAACAGTAGGGATTACCTTGTTAGCATCTTAAAGCAGTAGTGATATATGTAGTACCATAGTTGATATGCGCAATGAATGCATTTTTTCTTTTATGTTGAAAGAATTTTTTTAAAAAATGTATTGTTCCTCAATAATGAAGATTAGAATCTAGATTCCAGATTTTTTATGTCTTTTCAAAATGGAGTATACAAATTTTTACATTTTTTACAAATGTAGGGAAATATGATCCTACTGTAACATGTTGAACAGGGTGCGTAGCTTTTTTAAAAAGTGCTTAAAGGTGCTTATTTTCGTTTTTTAAAAGCCCTTAAAGGTGCTTTTTCATTGGGTACTTAATTTTCCCTTTTTCAAAATGAGATTTTTTCTTTACTATGTTGATTTTCGCTTCGAATTATGCAAAAAGCAGAGTTCACATTGTTCTATTCAACAATTTCACAATTCAAAAAACGCCATTCGTTTCACATGATTCAATTTTGACAATTGTCAAAAACAATGACAAAAGGTTGTTTTTTTTTGCATGACGGTTAAAACATGATAAAACAGTCAATTGTCAAAAACTTTCCAACCCTGCCTAATTCTGATATTCTTTTAAGTGCTTAAAAATATTTTTTGAGTTCTTGAAAAGTGCTTAAAAGGTGCTTATTTTTTGTTGAATAATTTGGCTACGCACTTTGTTGAAATTAATTTAACTACTAATTTATTAACTTCATTTAACTTTATGTGTTAATTTTCAATTTATAAAAGTGAATGGAAAACAGGATTTAATGAAACCAGAGCTGAATATGAGACTATACTGCATCAAATTAAAAAAAAAAACACACACACACACACATAAATGAGTTTTATAATAAACCAATGATGTGTACTCACAATAACGAAACAGTGGTAGAAACTACGACGCAAAATTTAAAGAGAGGTAAATAACCAAAAAAAAAAAGAGGGAATGTCTTTGAAACAATTGAGTAGAATTTGGGATTGCTTTTTTCTTTAATAAAAATGACTTCCCTGATAATTTGTGTTAAAAATATGTGTTGTATTAATAACAGAGTACTGTGAAATTTAAATGAAGTTCAGAGGAATTATCAAAGGTCATATTTAATATTTTTGAGAAATTATGAGAGCTAAATATTTAAATTCTTTTCTTTTCATTTTACATGCCAAAAAGAACCTTAAGAAGAAAAATTAAATCGAGTATGCTTTTCGAAATTAGTTTTATATTGGTTAATCATGATGGATAGTAATAAACGCTACATTATAAAATTATGCTACAGAATAAAATTGAGCTACATTCACTTCCGGGAGACGGTTTAGTAGTATGTAAGCCAATACAATTACGCATTGAACTTTCTCATTTGTCCTATGAAGCAAAGAATTATACACTTTGTAGGAAGGCTAAGATGACCGCTCTCTTAAACGAAATTAAAAATGTATATTTTAAAGACATTAAATTAGCAATTGATAAAATTTTCAAATTAATGCTTCAGTGACAGTTATGGAAAATCTACAATAACCAGCCTTTATTTAATATCTAAGGAAAAAAGTATATACAATACTTAGATAAATACTTATACCTTAAGCCCATTGTTCATAGCAGGATTGACATTTCAATTCTCTGCTCTCTCTGTACAGAAGTATACTGTTTCCACTTCTTCCTTATCGAGACAAACGAGGATGGCGCCAGACTTTGCCGGACAGAGGGTCAAGTCTCCCCCGAAAGGGGGGGGGATCAAACAAATAGATTCAAAATATTTAAATTAAAACGCATTTTATACTTTACTTTTTTTTCCACAAAAATTTTTTTCAAGTGTGTTTCTAAGAAGCTAAAATCATTAATTTTGATACCATAATGTATAGATTCATTTTAATGTACGTAAATTTAAATCGCATTTTTTTTTCTTTCTGTTGTCGATGTATTTTGTACTGTATGGTGCAATTTACCACACATTGTAAGTTTAAAAATTACTTTTGTAATAAAGGAAAATTGTTGTCGCAGTCACCCCTATTTCAAAAAATGTCCTCACTTCTTACTCTCGTAACGTAAAAATTACTCGGTAATGAAAATTTGAAATTTCATGTACTACTACATTTAACGAAACGTTTAAAGAACATTTTGATATGAAACTGTTATTTTTGTAAGAATCGATTGGCGTTTGAGTCATTTATAGGTTAAATTCAATTTTCTCTTCTGTAGCCTGTAATAACAAAATAAAGTTATAAGTACATTTTTTACGACCACGTATTCTATCTAAAGATACCTTGCCCCGTTTTATACAAACTTCTAGAACTTCGCCCATTAAATTGTAAAATTCGATTTTTTTTCTTTTCTTTTAATTGTTGCATTCTACAATTTTATGGACAAAAAAAAAAGGATTATTTTAATCAGGGGACTCGGATGTTAATATAAAGATTGTAAATAAATATATAGAGACAGAGACTTATAAAATTTCTCCTTATGATTCCTTTTTTTCTCTGCAGAACTGAAAGCAGACTTTTCACTAAGATTTCTATTTTCTCTTCAGAAGCTTTTTACATATTGGCCTGCGCCAGTAATGAATAACCTTTCACACAGCTAATTTATTGTTTACCACAATCAACGCGAAACATTCTTTCTTCTAAAATTTAAATTTACTTTTGCTTTTATGGTTATGAATTTTAAGTTACAAAAAATTAAGGAGGTAGGGGACCAAATTTCAAAAAATACGAGTTTTTTTAATTTCTTTCTTTCTTAGGAACTATTAGGCCGATTTTGTTCAAATTTTGTATTTTGCCATTTAAAATTGCATTCTTTCAAATGATGAAAAAAATTTTATACCTTATATCTCTAAAGTTTTTCGACTATCAGCAAATAAAATAATAAATATTTGCTAAAAGTTAAATTTATTGCATGAAATTATGTTTAGAAAACGGATTTTATAATTGTATGCAAACCTTTTTCAATAGGCTTAAAATAATTTTGGGAATATAGTGAAATGCGCAAAAACTACAGCTAACATTAATGGGTTCAAACTTTGAACTGCGCTCCTGAACAAACTATTAAAACAATAATTCCAGATTACGGTTTTTATAATTTGGGGGTCAGAAATCCGAATTCGTCGAAAAAAGGTATGTTTTATGAGATATACGTTTTTGTGTCGAATATCCTAACTTAGAATATCGTTTGCACTATTGGCCATTAAGAATGAGTCCTAGAACATGAAAATCCGATCATTGGGTCAAAAATTATTTCAGTGGGTCCATTTATTTTTTTGCGCACTGTACATTCATTTAAAGTACAATGTCAATATTGCTGAAAAAAAAGGCTGGAGATTTTTTTTATCTTTTATGTAGGAAGATAATTCAGCTGGTGGTTATCCGCATATATACGCTTCAATGACTTAAAAGATCATGATTGGAAGAGGAAAGTAAAGTGAAATGATGTCCACTTATCAGACATAAATAAAAACGTCTTCCATTTTGTCCTCCTTCCTATAACTTAGCTACTTTTAATAACAGAAAAATGGATTTTCCCCAAACTAATTTATTGCCGCTATAGCGGGAAGCTAGATTTTTTTTTAAATTCGTTATTAACAAATAAATTTTGTATATTAATTATTAATGTTTTGAAGGTATCGGACTTCTCGCAATATGAATCTCGATAGATCAAGTTTTCACTGTTTCCAAAAATACGAAATGAATTTTTGGTTTAAAGAATAAATATTTGAACCTATGGAAAGTGCATTAAAACTATACAATGCTGGTTATTATATATGCTGCAAAAAATTACAATCTTTAATTTTTTGTGTTTTCTTTATTTTTATTAAGTATTTTTATTTTAATGCTGCTTTTTAAGTTTTAAAACAAATTAAAATGAATATGTATTAATAGTCTATAGACTAATGAAAAGAAACATAAGGAGAATAAACCTTGCTATGTACATTTGCAATACAAATATAAATTAATTCTAAATGATTATCCGAGAATATTATGATTATGGAGGATTCTTTCTGCATTTTAGCCAAAAATTAATTGAGGTCCTTTTTATTGTAGATCATAAAAAAACTTGGCAGGACTATTAAGTATTACAAGTCTATTTTAACTCATATATGAGCACAATTATAATTGAATTTATTAGCATACATAAATATACACTATTTAAAAGACAGTATTTAAGAGCAAAAAAAAATTGACAGAACTAACTTACTTTTTCATTTCTTCCAAATAATTTAACCCAATCTAACACCGAAGTCAAGCATCACTGGCTGCGATCAGTAAATGGGAGAGTGACAGGGCCGGATTAAGACCTCTTGAGGCCCTAAGCACTGAAAATATTTTGGTGCCCCCCTCTAACAATTAAAAATACATCTGCTATTAAGTCACGTGTTAATTCTAAATATAAAATCAAAATTTTTTTAGAAGAAAATATTTATTCAAATAAAAAAAAATTTAAATATAATCAATTGAAAACTTTTATATCAAAATACTTTAGAAAAACAGACACATCTTTTTCTAAAAAAAGCATAACTTTTTTTTTAAATGGTTCAAATTCTCGAAATATATAGCCATACCACGAGCATTTTTTAAACGAACTAAAAAAAATTTACGCACAATAATAAAATTCATTTACCTAAAAATAGTTCCTTGTCAAAAATAATTTTTAAGATGTATTAATTATTTTATATTATTTTATTTATTAAGAGAATAGTTTTTAATTGAAAATTTAACAAATGTCATTTTAAATGACAAAATACAAAATTTAATGTGTATTAAATCAGTTAAATACAACTGAATTATTCAATTTTAAAAAAAGTTATATATTTAACATTTAATTTCTCAAGAACTATTCGACAGATTTCGTTCAAATTTTGTATTTTACCATTTAAATTAATGTTCTTTAAAATTATATAAAAGTTTGTATATTTTTAAATTGAAACTTTTTCCGACTATTAATAATCAATAATTTTTTTAAAAAACTATTTTTGTCGGGAAAATATTCTTAGGTAAATGAATTTTATTATTAGGTATAAAATTTTTTCAATTCGTTTCAAAAGTTCTTGAGACATTACGAGATGCATGAAAACTGAAATTAAATAAAGGAGCCCAAACTTTCAACCTAAAATAAACTTTTGGGACCTTAATTTTCTTATTGCGAATATCATCCATATTTTGAGGGACAAATATCCAAATTTAACAACGACATACATATAGATATGTATATATATAGGTAGAGAAAGCATGTTTGCCTGACTTAAAAAAATATCTTCTGCACCATCTAATTAGCATATTTTAAGTTTGGTCCTTAAACCATTTAGATTGAGATCTAGTAAGTTAAAATCCGATCATTAAATCAAGAGTTATTCAGGTTTTTTACTTTTTTTATTTTACGCACTGTATATAATACAACATACTTTTACAAATAATAATGCTTTTCATTATTTCTTTTTCCTTATTAAACCTAATATATTAATAATGATTGGAAGAGAAATGAGGGGGAAAAAATTGTGATGAGTAAATTTATAAATACAACAATTATCATAAATGATCCTATAAAATCTGGATTAAAAATCATAAATGAACTTATTTCATAATAACAACTCACTCTAGATTGCATCTGTGGAAAACAGAACTAATTACCTAATAAAATTATTACTATTTTGTTTAATATTTTGGACAATCTCTTAATTAGGNCAACTGTAACTGTGTCGTTAGGTAAAGTTTGTAAACAAACGAGTCACTTAGACTTGGAATTCCTTGAACTTTGTGCGCTCATGATATATAGACGTTTCCAACATCTTTCGCGTTCGTTCAAGCCTGTAATTTGACAGTAGATAATGAATTCAGAGTCAAAAAGTAAAAATGTACACAGGACAGAAAGTTTTTTCTTTAAATACATTTTATCATCATGCGCTGCAAGTGTTGCCGAAATAGGTAATTATCAATTTTTAATAGGTTATAAGCAAAGGGAAAACTATTTTTCCTTATTTGCTTTATTTGTAATATAGTTGAATAAATCATCTCTTAATTTAATTTCTTAGGAAAGAATTTGTATCGAAGAAAATTAGGAATAGAAAATATAAAAGCATTAAAATATTGCATTCGCAAACACATTTTTTTTAGAAATATTTGTAAATTTTTCTTTACATTGCAAACAGAAATAAATTTCACCTTGCTATTATGTTATGACACTTAAGCATTATATCAAGGACAACTTTGATAACCAAATAGTTAAGCAGATTAGAATGCATAGTTACTATGCATGATAAAGTAGTCACGTTTATTCAGTGTGAGTTAAACACCGTCTTGTCGATAATTTTGTCTTGCATTACAAAATTTTCTTATGCTATTATTTGATAAGGGCAAACGAAAGATCAAGCTATGATTTAAAAAAAAAATTGTGAAGAAGAGATAAAATTTTTTTTAAGTATCCAATAAAAAATTTAAATTGTTCAAGCCTTATCACATGCATATAGCTACTATTATTGCCAAATAAATATTGAAAAATATGCATACTTTTATTCTTATAAGACTATGCAGATGAAAGTGTTACTATAAATGTGCTTTTCATACATTTTGAATTTACTTTTAGAATGCATGCATTAAAAAAATGGACAGTTTTGAATTAAAAATAATCACATTATAGAGTTTAAAAGTCATTAATACTATGAATTTAGTATGATAACTTCTGGTCTTATGTTAATAACTTTGCATGCAATTTATATAATCTTTAACTAAATTATTACATGAAATAAAAGAGCATAAAAAGCAGGAATTGAATTTGTCCATTTTGCTATAAGTGTATCAATTATTAATTTCATGCTTTTAAATAATCTAATAAAGATTTATAATATATAAATTTAAATGTGTATAAATTTCTTAAAATAATGTAATAAAGATTTCAAAAATTTAATACACATTCAATACTTGACATCTATTCAGATATTCAAGTTAGAAAAGAAATGTAATTAAAAATAGTTTTTTTTTTATACCCTAGTTTGGAAATATGTTCCTAATAAATTAGGCAATGTATTATAATGTTTTGTAGAGAATTAATACTAGAGAACAAAGAAAAAAAATTTTATATTTAAAAAATAATGTTAGTAGTAATCATTAATAAAAGGCCATCTTAGGATTCATTTTACATATTTAAGTTACTCAGTTAGGGGCCGTTCAAAAAGTACGTACACAAAAATGGAGAAATTTCAAACCCCTCCCCCCCCCTTCGTACATTACCGTACATAAGGTCTTACTCCCCCCCCTTTAGAGTACGTACATTTTATTAGTCTACCCCCCTTTTTCATAAAAATTAAAATAATTATGTTTTAAATAAAATTAAATATTTACTTAAGGAGTGTGTAGGATAAAGTCAAATTTAAATTTGGTGTATGTTTATAAAGTACGTACTTTGTATAATACCTCCCCCCCTCCCCATCGTACAAAACCGTACATAATAGCAAATCCCCTCCCCCCCTTCGGGATGTACGTACTTTTTGAACGGCCCCTTAGCTAGTGTATTATAGAATTTTTTTTTTATTTATTCATTTTTTTAGATAACTTACTTAAATTAGAGATAATATAATTATATAAATAACAAATTAGGCTGTACCTTGATCATTACTGGTTAATAATAGTTTGTATAGACTTTACAATTGAAAAATGTTATGTTTCGAAAATAATGAGAATAAACTGAGTAAAATCAAATAATAATAAAAAAATTAGTTGTGCTCGCACTTTAAAAGTATCTGCAAATGCAAACTCATAATATTTTTTATTTCTAAAAACATAAATTTTTTTTATCATATTTAAACATTTTAAAGTAGGCTTTATGGTTGAACAGTCAGTGTAGAAAATATCTCTTCTGATAGTAAATAAAAAATTTTTTTGTATAAGTGTCTATACTATTCTTTTAAAATTAAATTCATTTCAAAATTAATTTAATTTCACATTATTACACATTTTGATAAATTTTTACTGTGTTAAATGAGTGCTCTTTTTTGAAGGGCAGCACCTTACCCTTTTTTATTCCTTGGGAGAACTCTCTGCATTTTGTAAATGCATTTATTTCTTAAACTTGGTGTGAAGATAGGTATTTTTGTATTGATTTGAGTAACTTATGAGTATGCAGGCGAAGTTGCAAGTTCAGTTTTTTTAAAAGAAAAATATTTTTTTTTTGGTAGTCATTATGGTGAACTTGGCCATTCGAATCATGCATGCCTTTATAAGTTATTGATGTGTGGTGAAAATGAAGAGGTGAAAATATTGTTGAATATTGGATTAATTTGCAGTGGAATATTTGATAAATTTGGTTGTCATTTGACAATTTATGAATGGAATTATAGTTTTTAGGTGTTTTTTTTTAAATATTTATATTATGTGGATTTTCTTATTTTGTTATATAATTTTGTGTCGAGCATTATCATATTTTTTGACTGGTGGAAATGATTTGAAATATATTTGTAAAATTTTTGTTTTATTAATACATTTGTAATTTAACCAACACTGATGATTTTTAGGGTTAAGCGCTACTGATCTGAGATACTTTTTTCTAGTATATCCTACACTGGTGTTTTTTAAAGTGAAGTATTAATGCCTGGGATACGGTAGTTTGGTATATAATTAACGCAGTGCATACTGGTAATGTTGCCTAGGGGCTAATTTTCTGTATTCTTTTTGGGCACTACAGCCTATGACAGGCCAAGGCCGTCCCAATAAGTTTTTGCTATTTTGTATAGACCTGCTTTATTTTTTCTAGAAAAAAAATGGATAGTAACAAATCAGTTCCTGGAAAAGACATATTAGGATTAAATTCAGTAAAGGGACACCTTAATACTAAGTTTGCATATTTTACTTAAGTTAAATTTTAAGGAAATAAGATTTTTCTAATTTTTTTTTTACTCCAATGCTCTAATTTCAATGTCTATTAGTAAATTAGGCTATGCATGGATCATTCCTGTTTAATAACACTATTTTAAAGACTTAGTATTGAAGAACAATTAAACAATGCTATATTTTCAAAGTAAATAAGTTATATTGATAAAAGATCATCTTAAAATGAAGTTTTATATATTTAAATATAGTTTAAGTTTTAATTGGTTTTTGAAAACTTTTTTTTCCAGCAACATATCCCCTGGATATTACCAAAACAAGATTACAAATACAAGGAGAAACAGCATTAAATAAATGTAATGCTTGTAGTGCTGGTTTAAAATCGAGAGGGATGTTTCATACTGCTTTTGGTATTGGTAAGTTGCACTTTGCTAAGTTTTTTTCCCCCCTTCTGAGTAAGGCTCATTAATGACATTTGTATGTGTAGTCCATGGATCGAGATTCAGACAAAAAGTATAAGTTTATTAACAAAAAGCAAACAAACACGTACAAATTTAAAAAGAACGCCATCTGGCGGTATAAAAAGAAAAAAGACTCCGTAGCTATCCTTCCCAGGGAATGACAACAATCTCCCCCTGCGAGAAGGATTTTACTTTTTGAAACAAATAACAATATACATCAAAAAATATTAATTCTCTTAATATAAATTTCAAATTAAACTCATTTTTTCCAAAGAAAAAATTAATTTCTCAAAAGTTACAGCTTTAGTTAAAAAATCAGAAATATTATCATTAGTATTGTTATAAGCAGTTTTTAACATTTTATCTTCAATCATATCTCGCACATAATGAAATTTAAGATTTATATGCCTGGTTTTGTTAGAAGATTTACCATTGTTCAACCAGTCAATAACTGCTTGGCTGTCAGAAAATATAGTAACAGGAGCATCAATAAATTTTTTACAGTTCAGTTCATTTAACATATTTATTATCCAAGTAAGTTCTCGAGCTGTGTCAGCTGCAGCAAATAATTCAGCTTCACATGTTGATAGTCCTACACATCTTTGTTTTCTACTTTTCCATGTAACAAGAGAATTACCAATCATAATTACACAACCTGAAAAAGATTTTCCTCCTACTTGTTTCGGAAATAGCAGTCTTTAGCTAGGTGATTCGTTTTATGGCAGATGAAAATTTTTTTCTTGCTTCTATTTTCATATTTATATTTTACTCCGAATGCTTCTGTTCGTCTAGGAATATCATTTCTTAATTTTGATAAGATGTTTTCTTCTTCCCGCAGTATTTCTAAAATTTCCTCCATTTGTTTTTCGTGTTAGGTTTTCAGAATTTCCCTTATTTTTGAAAATTTTCCTCTTAATCCTCTAACAGTATAATAAACAAGTTCTCTTTCAGAAATTTGCAGTCCAAGTGATGAACATTACGTTTAAGTCCTCGTGATCTTGCAATATAGTCTGACACATTTTCATTTTCTTTCATTTCAAGATTTTTTATTTTGTTACTTGCATCGATTTCTTGATCTTCTGTTTTACCAGTAAATGTGCTTTGAATTTTTTCCCATAGAATTTTAGCGTTAGTTTCGTTTGCGAACTGAAGACTTTGGTCATCAGAAAGCGATAGTTGTATGTATGCAACTGCGTCATCATTGTTTAATGTCCATTGTTCCCGCAACTTTGGATCAACGGGGGCTTCTTCAGTTAGCACATTAGCAATTTTCTTAAGTGTCAGCAAAGCCTTGACTTTAATACTCCACTGATAAAAGTTCTCACTGTTCAGCAGTGGGATACTCGGCAGATCCCTGTTCATTTTGATTTTGGAATCCAAACGATGTAAATCACGGCGAAACTAAGTGAAACTTTTTACTGCGTCATAATTTTCAAAACCACAGCCGTGCTGCCAACTGTAGTCCGTGGATCGAGATTCAGACAGAAAATAAAAGTTTATTAACAAAAAGCAAACAAACACATACAAATTTAAAAAGAACGCCATCTGGCGGTATAAAAAGAAAAAAGACTTCGTAGCTATCCTTCCCAGCGAATTACAACAGTATGTTTTCTGAATTTTTTTACTTTTTCACTCTTTTAAGATATTTTTTTGAGATTTTGTGCTTTTTTTCACATTTGAGAAAGGGCATTAATCTTTTTACTGTTTGCAAAATGCCTAGGTTTTCATGGGTTATTATGTCGCTGCAGTTGGGTGATAAATTGATATCTTTTTCTACTGTGAAAAGCCATTAGAAATTTTTTCAATCTATGCCAACTATTTGCCACACATTATATTTTTTTAAATGTGTTTTTAATTTTAGTGCAAGAAGAAGGTTTGCTGAAACTCTGGCAAGGTGTGACGCCTGCTATTTATCGACATTTAGGTATTTTTCTTTTATACACCATTAGCTTATTTTAAAAATTTTTTGCCAATATTTTAATAATTATCTTTAATTGCCATAGTGATAATTAAATAAAATATTATGCTCTTCAAAAATATTAATAATTTTTATACAATATATGTAATACAAGGAAAAACAAACCCCATGACTATAACAGAAGTTTATGTATTTTAGTATACAGTGGCTGTAGGATGACCTTCTACGAGATGTTTAGAGAAAAGCTGTTAAAACCAAATTCAAATGGTGCTCCAGCTCTCTGGTAAGTTAACTTACCAGAGGTTAAATTTTAATGATTACAATATTCTATTGCATTCTTTTATTTATTTATACTGCAGAGTAATTATCATTTTTATTCACCATTTAAAAATTCATAAAAAGTATGTTGATATTTTTGAAACATTTTCTTAAAAGAGTCATGTTTGTTATCATAATTGACAATTGTTATTAAAAATTGGTGTCATTAGTAATCAATATAGAGTAGCTCTAAATATGTCACACACAAAAGAATTTGTGATTTTGTTTCTCTTTTCTCAAGTTTCCCCCCCCCCCCCNTCAGGTTCCCCCCCCCCCATTATTTTCCGATTTTAGATGTATTTCTGATTTTTCAAAATTTTTATTATGTGTAAAAAATAGCTCCCTGCCCAAATTTTGCTATCATGCACTTTCCAAAATCCTATCAAAAAATTTACTTTACAATCCAGAGATGGAGATCATGTCCTAGCAATATGGATTTTTTACCATATTCTATTGAGGGGTTCTTTAATAATTAAATCTTGTTATTTTATATTAGTTCAATTAAATGAAAGCTTCTACGGTCAGTTTTTCTGTTTGTCTTTCCCATTAATATATAATCAGAGTTTTAATTTCAAATAGCAATTTAAACTTTATTACTGTGGCGCAGCATGTCCTCATTTGGACCTTGTGCCACTAAACCCTACATTCAATCAATAAACTTTATTACTGATACTCTATTATTTCAAGATAATTTGAATATTTTTCAAATGCTACATTTTCTTCTGTTAGTACATCCTTTTGTTAAAAAACGTAACTTTCTGAAATTCAATATCCCCCCCCCCTTCACTCAATATTTAAATCATTAAACAATATCATAAATCATTGAATTTGCTTATCACAAAATAGTTTTCTAAATTCTGTTTTAGACACATTTTGTTTTATTTCACATCTTTTTCCGCAATCTCATTCTTGATTTATAGCTTGAGTCTGCTAAAATGTTTGAAGGCTACTTTAGCGATGCACAATTATGTTTCGTATAGAAAGTAATCTAAACATTATATATTTTGATTGGCAGTTTGGCCATTCTCTGAAAATTGTAGATAACAAATTTAGTTAATATAATTAATTGATATTTAACTATTTCTATAAGATTCCCTTTTTTTGTTTGATTAAAAGAAATAAAATTGGTTGCTAAAATTAATGGTAAATGGGGAAAAAAATCAAAACCCTATTATCTGAATTATTATGATCTATATTTTTATGAAAACTTCAATCACATCTTGTGCATAGACTTAAATGATAGTACTAGTTGAACGTTGTAGAGAATTATGAAAAGCCACGGTAGCTCAGTGGTTAGAGAAATGGACTCCAGACCTCATGGACCCTCAACTATACTAAGACCCACCAAGTACATATGATATACATACTAATAAAATCTGTGGAATCGAAAGGTCCTGTGGTCGGTCACAGAGTAGTACCTTGGGTGCAGGGATCTGTGGAAAATTTCCTACCCCTTCAGATCTATGTAAAAATTGTGGAAGTGGCCTCACAAATGTCTGCTGCTGCCATCTATCTGGGAGGTTTTGAGCATATTGTAGTTTTACTTTAGTGGCACTCTGCGGTAAAATGAAAGATGCAATTTACTGACTTAATTGGCAAAGGCTTGTCCAAGTGTCGTAAGGAGCAAGAGAGAATTATATCACCTTAACTACTATGAAATTAATTTGTATTAGTTTTGCATACTTTTTAACATAAAATAGACTAAAATTAAATTTCTTTGTAGGAAATCTGTTCTCTGTGGAAGTGCATCTGGCGCTTTAGGTCAGTTTTTGGCTAGTCCTACGGATCTGGTTAAAGTTCAGATGCAAATGGAAGGAAGAAGAAGATTAGAAGGTTATCCTCCAAGGTTGAATATTTATTATTTTTTTTAATATTGTCATATTTTTAAATATTGTTATTACTTTTAACAAGTTTTCGTGCATTGAAATATTTTTTTTGGACCAATATTAATGTCATAATTTCAATGCTTCATTTATTGTTTCAGAACATAGAATAATTATGTTTCAATGAATGCCTAACTATTTTTTTTATTAAGTTGATGCAGAAAAGTTTTTTGGTATTCCTTGCAGCTTGTTATTAACTTTTATGATCAATTTATATAATAATTTTCTTCAAAATTTAATTTAAAAAAGAGGTTTTGAGTCTTGTCTATGGTTGTGGTAAATATTGCATTTATTTTAAATTGAACTAATAGAGTAAAATATTACATTAAAAAGCTAACTACAAATAAGTGCTTTTAGGAAAAAACTGATTTAAAATTTTATCTAATTATTTCTATATTCTTAACCTGCTTTATAGAAGTTGTTAAAAGCCCATTGCTTCCAATTGGATTTTAGAAAACATTTTTTACTTTTAATTGGTTTTCTATTTTTTGTGAGCAAAAGCAAACTTTTGATAATATAGTATTTTATTTTGCCTCATACCTTTTTAAGAGGTGTGGGAATTATAAGTTTCACATTTTAAGAATAGGAGAAATAGTACTCGATAAATTTTGATAAACTTCTGTGTGCATTTGTATGCAACATTTAAAGCAATAAGATTATGCATTTAGTTATTTTGGATAACTAATTTAATACTGTGCAATGCTCTAAAAAATTTTGAGAACTGTACTTTTATTGAAACTGTCAAAAACTGATTTGAGTGATGCTGAAAAATTCTTTTAATATAAATTTAAAATTAACAGATAAAAATGTTTTTTTTTTTGTGGAAAATTTAACAAGAAGCAAGTGTTTAATACAAATGTATCATTTTAAGGCACGTTAATATATTTTCATGAGTTTTTTTTAAAAATATTAACTTTCTGAAAAAGCTGCTGGAGAATTGTATTGGCATAATATCGTCATAAAAATGAGTTTGCCGTTTTCATTAAAATGTGAATTTTTATCCAACCTTGCTGATAAGTCTATTGTATTTACGAGATTTTAAGAAAATACGTTTTTCATATCTGTGTAATTATATTTGCAGGGTAAGAAGCACGTGGCATGCATTCCAGAAGATAGTGACAGAAAGTGGAATTAAAGGTCTGTGGAAGGGCTGGGTCCCTAACGTTCAAAGAGCTGCTCTGGTCAACATGGGTGGTATGCCTTGACTTCCAATCTCTATTTGTTAGTAAATTAAAAAAAAATAGTTAAAATATTTGTTTTTAAATTTAAGAAGAAAAAAATTGTACATTATATATAAATTGAAACATTATGTGTATGGTTTATTCAGAAAGTGAGTTTCCCTTCTGGTACAGAAACAGTATCTTTGCTACTATCAAGGCCTGGTTAATAAAAATTAGGTTTAAACTCAGATATAATTTGGGGTCTCTTAGTTATTTATTTCAATGCTGATTAACATTTTATTTTGTAGACTCATTTTGTATTCATGCACTAAATTAGCGGTTCCCAAATGGTGTCCCACGGAACCCTAGGGTTTCATAAGAGTTTTGAGAGTAAGGTTTTTTTTCTTTTATTTTTATGATTATTAAACATATGATGATTTTTAAAACATATTCAATCAATAATCCATTATTCATTTAATATTTCGGTAGCCGTTATGAAAGTAAGATGCCAATAAAAAAGAAATGGCTACATGTTTTTAAAAAATAATTTTCTGATAACTATATATTAAATAAATTATAGATAGGACATGCACTTATAAAAAAATAATTAGCATTTCCTGTAGTATTTTTCAAGCCAAAATGATAATATGTTTCCATATTAAAATTTTTCATCGTTTATAGTACTTTTTAGTTTTTCAAAGAAAACCATAAATTTGGATTTTATTTTCGTTTTGTGTTATATACACCAAAAATAAATTAATTACAAAATTAAGCACAGCTTCAGGACTGCAAAATTAATTGTCAGACATTAAAGGTAATTAATGATAAAACGATAAAAAAAATTTATTTTATTTATTAACTATTTTCAAAATCAAGTCATTTATTGATTAATATGCTCACGTTTTTTTTTATTTATCTATTTTATTTATTAAGCCAGGATTCTGCCAAAAGAAGCTTGATCATTTAGGGTTAAATAGCCAAAAAAATAAATAATAAAAATAAGGAATCGCAGCACTAGATTATTGTACCAAAACAGGGTGGGGTGGAGTCCTTTTTATACTTTCTTGAATTTCTAATAAGGAGTTATATTTAGTAAGAAGTTTATCAGGAACTATTTTATAGCGATTGTGAAAAAGGGAAAATGAGTCAAAATTTGGGAACCACTGCACTAGATCAAGATTATATTAGGACTAGATCTATATTAGGATGCTTAACTATTAAGAAAAAATGTTTTAATAAAGCATGAATAGAAAATTGATGGATCCCAATTGACTTTGCGTTGGACAATTTAGAAACAGTTAATTGATAATGTAACTTTATATTAACTTTAAATAAAATTTTTTGTCTCAATTAAATTGTTTTTAGGTTCAAATATTGATTTATTACAACAAATGCTTGAAAATCATTTATAGCATTAAAATATCAGTGTCAGTAGTATTTTAATAAAAATAAGTGTGGATTATTATGGACACAATCCTATTTTATCTTTTGTTTTGAGGATGGAAAAGTTTTGTTGATTCAGGGTTAATTCAACTAAATTTACATGTTCTGGATTCATGTAATTGAACAATTCGTGAATTTCATGTAAAAATTATCGTAGCAATGGATTAATTCACATAATGTAAAGTAAATAGTGGTGAATAAAGAAAAGTAAAGTAAACAGTGGTCTGTTTGTGAAAAACAAATGTATGAAAATAGTAGAAGTACGTATTTGTTTTCACCAAGTGGATGTTTTTTTCTGTTATCTACCACTTTATGCTTAAAATAGGACTGTGTTTTAATTCTAGATCCTAGTATATGTTTATACTCAATGTGCGATTGAAGCTTTAAAAACAATGAGGAAATCATTTGCATTAACTTAAACTAACTGGAATTTACGATGGCATCCAGCTCTTTGAAAAGTGAATGTTGAAATGCACAATTTCCATGTCGTAATATATTAAATATTAATTCATTTTGACTGTAGTCAAATAAGAAAAAAAAGGTGGGTGCGGTGGCTCAAGGGATACGGAGTTTGCCTCCTAATGAAATGAACCAGGTTCAAATCCAACACCCGGCTTGTACTAGTAGACGGATCACAGGTAGAGTTATCTTGCCGTTAGGCTAACAGTGCGAGGTTTTCCTCTCCCTGTAACACAAATGCAGGTTAGTTTAGTCAAAATGTCCCTCACTTCATCCTGGAATTCCTTTATCTTTTGGATTGGGTTCAAAATTACAAGGCTATGCAGTTGAATATAGTTGTAAACTCAAAATTGGGTCAACTGTTCAACAACAGTTATATATATATATATATAAATAAAAAAAGGGCAAATACATTGATTTAATAATTCCCCTGTTACATGTGCCACGAAGGACAAAAAGTATTAGGAAAAAATTATATGATTTATGAATGTTCGCACCATGATACCAATAAACACACATTCAAAAGTTAGTGAGGCAGGTGTCTAAAATTAAAAGGGAATTGCATAAGAGGATGCTGAACTGCCTTATAGTTTTAATTTCTCTTAATAGTTTGTTATGCATGATGTATTTTTTATTGATCCTTTTTCTTTTATACTACCAAATGATTTTTTTTATAGATCTTGCCACATATGAGTGTAGCAAACATTTTATGTTAAGAAACAACCTTAAGGATAATTGGCTGACTCATATGCTTGCAAGGTAAATAATTTTGGTAGGAAACAGAATTTTATAATTTTTTTTAGTAGTTAATTTTTGTGCTAATATTAGAGAACATGCTTTCTTTTCTATTTAATAAAATGAAAGCAACTTTGAAATGTAATAAAAAAACTAGAAATAATGCTTATTATATTTAATTTTGTAGTGGTTGCTCAGGATTGATTGCTGCTACTCTTGGTACACCTGCTGATGTCATTAAAACTAGAGTAATGAATCAGCCTTTAGACTCAAATGGAAAGTAGGTGTTCCAGGATTTTAAACTATATTTAAAATAGCACAAGAGTCTAGTGAACTAATTTTATTATTATTTTTTTTAACAGAGGACTATTTTACAAGTCTTCCATTGATTGTTTAGTAAAAACTGTACAGGAAGAAGGATTTATGGCCTTGTATAAAGGATTTGTACCCATTTGGACTAGGATGGTAAGTTTTAAAATATATGAACACTGAATAACTTATGATTGGATCTTTTTGTTCTTGAACTCAATACCTGCTCAGTTTGCCTTAATAGTATTCAAGTGTTACTTGCAATAATATGTTTCTTCTGGCTCAAATATGCATTTTCAACCTCTAGTGACTAATTCATCTTTGAGAAGTGTTTTTAAAAATATACAATAAGGGTGAGTATTTTTGAACACCCTGTAGGAGCAAAGATCTTTTAATTAGGAGTGCAGTGTTAAGCAGAGTCCACTATAAAAATGAATATTTTTGCAGTCACATTTATTCCACAACAACAAAGACAGTAACGACGTTGAATTATCCGTATCAGGTTAGTATAAACTTCAAATTCAAAAACCAACAGCTCTGTTGTTCTAAGAATTTTTATTGCTTGCTTTTTCTAACCATAGCCATTTATTAGCAAGCACCTAAGGATGCTTGCAATTAAGAGGGGTC
This sequence comes from Parasteatoda tepidariorum, assembly GCF_043381705.1. Lineage (NCBI taxonomy): Eukaryota > Metazoa > Arthropoda > Arachnida > Araneae > Theridiidae > Parasteatoda > Parasteatoda tepidariorum. The sequence continues at coordinate 23,575,758 of NC_092210.1, forward strand.
TAAAAACAGTAGATACATGCCTAAGTAATAATGGCAGAAACTTTTCGGCATTTATTTTGCCACCTCATGGCTCAGTGTAGGTTTTTACATCAGGAGTTTGTTCCTGCGATTTAGTGGAAGAAAGTCAAATTTACCCAATATAAGCATGTTATTTGAAAAATAACTTTCTATCATAGCATACTAAAAAAATCTAAATTCATGCCAAAATAACTGTTTCTTCGTATGCATTATAAACACATGTATTTCAGGCACCCTGGTCAATTACATTTTGGGTTACGTATGAAGAATTAAGGAGACTGTCTGGAGTATCTTCATTTTGATGTTTGTAGATGAGAATCAGTATTTGATATGTTATGTATGTATAGGTGCTAATTTGTATTCATAGCAATTTGTTATAGAATAAAAATATTTATTTTAATACTATTTACAAAAGTTCTTTACATCATCAATAATTATAGCTCTGCTTACTCACTGTTCCATGGACGAGTCTGTAGGTACCTAATTGTGAAGGAAAAACAACTATAAATATGAATAACTTAGGTAAAAAAAAAATCACTGCAGAGGTTAATTAATCCATGACTTTTTGGTTGCTGTAGAGAAAGATTAGTGGTTCTCAACCTTTTGTGGACCATCGCCCCTTTCTCTTTTTGAGCAACCAAACACTAAAAATATGCTTAGTTATATTTGATTGTAATGCAAATAAGGAGGCATTTTTACTAATCTTTTTATTTTAAAACGGAATAATCAAAACAAAAGTACATGTTTTAAAATTCATATTTGAACGTAATCAAGAAAAAGTTAAAACTTTAACAACTAAAATTTGAGAAAAAAAGGAAGAGTGAGAAAGTACATTTTTACCACTTCAATGACTGCGCTGTGCTTGGTGTATTTCAGTTAAAGCTTGAATATCAGGTTTTAATGCAGGTCTCCTTTGAAGCAAAAGTCCAACCTATTTATTTGCTTTGTGAGAAGGTGGACGACATAACTAAATCCTCTCTCCACTATATATGTTGATTGGAATGAGAAGAGTGGCTCAGTTTGCTTCCACAAGTGTCCACAAGCCTTACCCAAGCTAACTCGTAACCATATTTTTTAATGATGACTTTAGCTTCACAGTCATACTAAAAACTCAGTCTGCAACTGCAAAGAGGAACCAAGCTTACCCACAACTTCAAAAGAGAAAAAATCCAACCCGGAATTTCTAATTTCATCAAATCTTTAAATCTTGATTCCATATCAGTAAAAATTAAGATTTTATTTTCCAGAATCTCGATATCTGCTATTGGACACTTTTTAAGAGTTGGAAATTGCATTAGCTCTTTGTGACCAATGTTTGACTTGTAGATATCAAACTTGGCAATGAATGAAGATATGATTCCCTTAGCCTTGATAATGTTGATTTTATCCTTGAGGTAAGCAGTTTCCAACTTACGTTGTTTCAAACTCTCACTTAAAACAGGATCAGTAAACGAGTCAAGCAATTCGATGAAACGGCGGTCTGGAGTTTTCCTGAAAGCAATATTATAACTGTTAAACCACAGAGTTATCTAGCGATAGATGTTTTGTCTATCAATCTGTTTATCCTATTACATGCCTTTTAAAATCGGAGGGCAAGGAATGAGACCAGAGAGGAGAAGGTATATGAAAGATCTTGAAGGTCAAATATCCATCTGCGATATCAAAACGTATGACTAAAACAATCTGGAACTTTAATTTTTAACTATCATAATTCTTTTCTACACTAGAACCATAAGTTTCACAAATGTTTTCTATTTCAAATAGCTTTTGTTATTAATGATATTATTGCTCGTTCCCTTCTTGCCCTTGAGGTGGCTGCAACGCAAATGGGGTTGGTCATAAATGTAGAGAAAACAAAATATATGTTATTCTCATGAAACAGAGTCCCAGATCCCTGTCTTGAATTTTACTTACTTAGGTTCAATTATTACCATTGACAACAGAATTACTCCTGAAATAAAAAACCAACTCTATTTGGGCGAATAGGGCTGAGAAGATTTATTAAATCTAGGTTTCTTTCTAGCATAACAAAGTTCTTAATCTACAAAACTCTTGTCCGGTCAGTCTTGACATACGCTTCAGAAGCTTGGACAATGACAAAATTAGAGGAAAATTGTATCGCAATATTTGAGAGAAAGATTTTGCGGGGTATACTTGGTGGTGTAAATGAAAACAATAACAGGAAAAGGAGATTTAACTTTGAACTGAATAAGATTTATAAAAAACCTGATATTATTAAATACATAAAAATAAATAGAATGAATTGGATCGCCCACGACACAATAAAAAAGATACTGCTTTTTAGACCCACTGGAAAAAGAAACCGGGGAAGGCCGCAGTTGAGTCTGATTTTCTCGCAATTAATGAAAAAAGTTGGAGATCAAAGATAAATCGGTTGTCGTAATGGAGAAATCTTCAGAGGAAGGCATTGGCTCACATTGGGCTGTCTGGCCAACTATGATGATTAATATTATTAGCAATTTTTATCGTTGGAATACTCGTCGCCCCCTTGAGGGGCTCTATTGCCCGCTTTAGGGCGATCGCCCTCAGGTTGGGAACCACTGGATTAGATGTTCTAGATGCATGTATACAAAAGTTTAACAATTATCAATGCATATCAAATGACAGGATAGCTCATCATAGGATAGTAAAGCAGTTAATTACATGGTTAAGCTTAATAAAAGTTTAGACATGCTTCAAATAAAAACCTTTTAAGGGATATAAATTTTTTTACCATTTGGTTGGTTATCTTGAAATGAGAGCATAAAAAGTTGAGTATCTGCATGTCTTGGCATCGTTTATTCAAACGCTTGAAATGTCTGTCTGTAAAATGAAAAAATAAAATATTAAATGCTGCTTAATTATTTTTCAAGCAAGAAGACACAAAAAAGTAAAGCATTTATTTTAAATTGAATCAAAGATAGAAGCCTGCATTTAAGTGTATAGGCGAATTTCACATTATAGAGCGCTTCATAAAAACTATGATTAATTTTTAACTTTAAATTAGTTTAGAAATTGCTGATAACTCGTTAAAAAATAACAGTTATCCTTCAATCTTTGAATAACTTTCACCCTAGAATTTCAGCTATAAAGTTTCCAAAACCTTGTTTTATTAATAATTCAGAGGTCTGTCCGGGCCTAATTTACTACTTGTTTAGCGGTACCCTCACAAAATACTTTTTCTTAAATTTATTTTTGTCTGTAAGAAATGATAAATCCATATTTTTACCATATTTCTGTGTTGATTTTTCAATAAAATTTTTAATTTTCACAAAAACCTAGACAGACCCCTGTAATTACAACATAAATTGTAAAAAAGTTCTTTGAAGAAGTTGAATTAACATCCATAAGCTATTAATATCTTGATCTTTTGCACCTCATTCGACAAAACGTACATAAAAAGCAAACATCATATTAACTTAATGTCAAAACTTAAGTAAAAACTAGTTTCTATCTTTATGCGAAAGAGGAACTTTTAACCACTTAATTCATATGGTTAACACTTCACTTTGTTTGTTTTTCTGTGCATGAAAAGGAGCTAAGTTATAAATTTAATTTTGAATTGTAAGCAATCTGTATTATCAGGGGTCTGTCCAGACATTTTGTGAAAAACTACTCATAATTTGTGAATATAATATAAGCGTTAAGTTACATTCTTTCAACAAGGGTCCTGCTTTTGTGAATTTGTGAAAATAGGGTCCTGTTATTGCAAAAAATCTTTTCAAAAGGTTTTTAAATTGTAAATGGATACAAGAGTCTGCTCAACAATTGCTGCTACTAAATTAGAGATACAACATACAAATATTTGGTATTTACCTCAACACAGAATATTCATTTCAGACAAATAATGGAAGTAAAATTACTCCCATTTTTAATAATTTCCAATAACAATGTATCACTTTTAATGTGTTACACATTAAATAATTTAAACAATTCTTAAATTTATAATATTTTATTTGCAAAAAATATCAATAAGATGCGCATAATATCAATAAGAATGTGAATACGATGTTTGTAAATATAGAAATATTTTCTTAGAATACTGCATTTCGAATTTAAACTTAGTTCGTTTCAAACCGTCTCCCCCCCCTGGAAGGGTTTATTCGATTAACAAAACAATAATGAAGATAAACAAATTTATGAAGGGTCCGTTTTTATGAAAAGATATTTTGTGAAGAGTCCGTTAACGAACCCAAATTTCTTCTAAACCAGTGTTTTCACTACAGTGCGAGAATCTCGCATATTTTTTTATATTCTCGCATTAAAAAATGATTACCGCGAGAAATTCGCGCATTCTATAAACCAATTTCAAAATTCGCGAATTTCTCGCATTTTGAAAAAAATTTCTCATTTGCGCCATTTAGAATAAAATCCGTTTCACTTTTCTTCCTGGATCTNTAATATTTTATTTGCAAAAAATATCAATAAGATGCGCATAATATCAATAAGAATGTGCATACGATGTTTGTAAATATAGAAATATTTTCTCAGAATACTGCATTTCGAATTTAAACTTAGTTCGTTTCAAACCGTCTCCCCCCCTGGAAGGGTTTATTCGATTAATAAAACAATAATGAAGATAAACAAATTTGTGAAGGGTCCGTTTTTTTTGTGAAGAGTCCGTTAACGAACCCAAATTTCTTCTAAACAAACCTTTGATTATAATAAACATAAGATTTGAAATGAAATTTTCAATTTTTTCTTAACAAGACTTAATTTCATAAGCATTTTTATACATAAGTGGTTCTTATAGATTACATATTCTGTAGTAATTGGAAAATTCCAAAAACTTTGCAAGAAATCCTTGAAGGATACCTGATAATGATATAAATATTAGAAATTGCTACAAACCTAAATATGGCAAGGCATCCCGAATGTAAGTAGAGATATTCGGCAATTTCAACAGCTCCTCACAATCATGACTGTTGTAAATCATGTTCAAAATTAATACAGCTGGATAGAATGTTTTTGCATTTGTGACCCAATCTCCAGAGAACTTCAGTAGCGCTTCTGTAAACAAAGAGAAAATAAATAGTAGTAGCCAACACAAAATACTGATCCAATAGCTTGTAGAGAGGGAAAAAAATTGATTGAATTTTTTTTCTTCCTCGCGTAACCGAATGAGACTAAATACGAATTAAACGGACTGGCATTTTGTATTGTAATTCAATTCAGCTCAAGAAAATACAGTACAAGTATGAGATTGCACAATAGTGAAAAAACTTGTGCAATACATGTAACATGCTCTTTAAAAAAAGTTGTATTTTGTGAGTAGCAGATTTAATACTATGCAATAATAATTTACAGCAAGTTTTTCAAACTTTTAAACAAGATTTCTTCATCGTATCATTAATAGATTACCTACTACATAAAAATATTAATTTCAGTGGTGCAAGTGACAAAACATGGTTTGGGAGCATCTTTGGAGCAACAAAAAAGCAATTTTGGAGCACAGTTAATAAAGAGAAATAAAATAAGAATGTAATAACAAGCATTTTTAATTTTGTTCATTAATAACATATCTTATTTTTTACACTTTTTTGAAGGTTCCTGCATTAACAAATTAAGTTTCTTTTTGCTATCCTCCAATGCTGTTAAATATTCTGCTATCCTCGACTTAGCCTCAGATAAGAGGATTTGTCCGCTTTCTATAATCAACATGTCTTTATTTTTTTTCAGCTGTGGCTAAGAGATCTTGAGAAGCCTTCAATTTTTTTTGCAAATCAATTTCAATCTGCTTTCCTTGGTTTCAGTGTTTTCACATTCTTTTTCCTCAACCTCTAATCGAGCAGAATAATTTTTAAATGCTGCACGTGCCACTTTAATCATATTGTTGTTCACTTTAAAGTTATTTAAACCCCCTACTTTGTTAATATGTGACACAACTTGTCTCAAACCATTAACACTATGCGAATTTAAACTGGCCCTATTGTCAAGTAGCGTTTCGCTCACACTAAAACCTCTTTCAACATCAACATGTGGTATGCACAAAAGAGCTTTAAAAAGCTTTATTACAAAAGGATATTTGATGTTTCCCAAATTATCTTTCTTCACAAAATAGTTTTTCCAAAACACATCAATTGGTGCATATTCATTTGACTCAGAAGAATAACCTTCTGGTTCCCCACGTAACCTCGTCCATTCATCTAGTAACAAAGATGCCTCTTCAGATTTTATAATGGATGGGGTTACTTTTGCCAGATATCTTATTGACTTAATAGAAGTGGGCCACTTTAATCATATTGTTGTCCACTTTAAAGTTATTTAAACCCCCTACTTTGTTAATATGTGACACAACTTGTTTCAAACCATTAACACTATGCAAATTTAAACTTGCCCTATTCTCAAGTAGCGTTTCGCTCACAAAGTGTTGCATTACAAAATGCAACACTTTAAGATGGTAAATTAACCTATTTTCAAGAGACAATGCTTTTAAAAACTTTTTTGCGCATGCCAAGTAAAAAGACCTTGAACCTAAATACATAGATTTTTTTTCTGAAGAAGATAAGGACGTCATCGCCTTTGTGGTATCTATTCCATTATCTATTAAATTTGAATTTTGCCAAATATCTGCGTTTTTTACATCCAATGATTTTAAGTCCTTTCCTGACAAACTAAGAAAAGCATAACTCATAAAAAAAACGTCCTAACAATGCTTTAACTAGAGACGCCATTTCATCATACAGCAAGTGAATCAATGGTGTCTCAGTTTGGAAAAGATCTAAAAATTTATTTATTATAGGCAAAATATTTCTTAAAAAAGAGCTTTTGGCAAAAGCAATTTAAATAAATTTAATATTGAGTGGCTCATACTATTTTTTAAATTAACAATTACTTTATTTAATTCTGTAAAAGGTAATTCAAAACTCTAATTAATTTAACTATTATTTAAGGTTATAGTGTATTTTTCTTAAATTTTAAATAAATGTTATTTGTAATAGTAAAATCAACAAAACATTAACAGGATTAATATACATACTGAATTTATAAAAATATGTTAAGTATATAAATTAGTAAAGTATATAAATTAGTATTAGTACAAATATAAATTAGTAAATGGCCCCTAATAATTTTTTTTTAAAATTGGTTACCTAGCACTTTTTTTTATTAATGAAATGATTAAAAAAAATTAAATAATTTTTAAATGCAAATACAATGAGTAATTTTTGTCAGAAGTAAATTATTATATTGTCCCTACACTCAAAATATTTAGTAAATTTGTGATGATTAAAATTTTTTTATATCAATTGTTTTAAATCAAATCAATTAAGAGATGAATTAAAGTATTTTTGAATGACAAATCTGAAAAACATAAGATTTTTTGCTGAAAAAAGATTGAAAGCCCCTCTCTTCATACTTATTTAAAATCTTGCCTCTAAATATTATTAAGTTTTTTCCTAATACGAATTAAGAGCACTGAAAATTTTGAAAGCAATAATACAATAATAACATGCAATAGGTAATAAAAAAAAAGTAGTAAAACAAAGTAATAAATTAAAATAAATGTTTAAAAACAATATGCAATTAGTGGATGGTCCCTCAGTTAAAATTTACGCTTAGGAAACTCAATTAATTCTTATCTTTATTAAATTAAATGAATAAAAGGGAGATGGAAATTTTGAGGTTTATGAAGCTTTGTGGTTCTTCACTGCTCTCTTAGTGAATGGTCCCTCAAGTTAATTCAAAAATCATGGTACCAATCTATAAATAGAAAAGCGCAAGAAGGCCAGTAGCTTGCCATTGACGAAGACGATGGCACTTCAATAACGACGAAATTAACAAGAGAAATAAAATTTTCTTTTGCTATTAAAATTTGGCAATGTTTAGTTGGTCCCCGAAAATTCGAGAGAAGTTTTGGTTTCATTTCAGAGAGTGGAAAATGAAGCCTGAAATTGAGAATATGCAAAATGAAGCAGAGTTGCATATGAGAGTGCAAGAATCCTTCCCACTGAATCCAAAGCAACCCACCACATGGCAGTAGCTTGGTTGCTGCAAAATTGTGACTTGGCAATACCCAGGGGAAAATATCCTTTTTGGCGCAGATTAGCGCAATTTAAGCCAATTCTTACAATTTCGAGCAGGCCTCCACAATTGGCGCAGCACTTGCACCACAAATTTAAATATGAAAAGCTTACAACTGCAAAACTGACCACAGAAATCTTAGATAAATTGAAAAACTTACTGAATCATTACCAAAAAGCCACATTGAAAATAAGTAATTGATCACAATCTTCATCAATCCATGGATTTAAAAGTTTTCATTATAACATCTCAAAAAGTGTATGATAAAAACATTGCATAATAAAAACCTCCAATGTATAATAAAAACTGATGAAAAAGGAAGAAAATTTTAAAAATGTGGCAGAATATCATGCCTGATAAAAAAAAATTGTACCTTTTTGATCTTGACGCAATGTAGAAAAAACAGTTTCTAGAGTTTCCTCTCCATTTTTGTTTAGAATTTCTATAAAAAAAATGCTCATTAAATATGAGTACAATTTTATTGAATTATATAATTCACTTTTAATATGATCTTACCTTGAATTATAATAAATGCCTGGTATGGTTTATCCAATGTAATTGCTAATCCTAAAGCTTTAATCCACTTCTCTTTGTAAACTAAATTCACAAGTTCTTGTTCTCTGGAAAAAATATTTTTATTAATATTGATTGAAAAAAGGATATTTTTGTTGCATTTTTATTTTTAAAAAGAAAATTTTTCTGCAATAGAGAATGGCCAATAGCATTCAATTTCTAGTTCTTTAGGGAACCTTTTTTATGCGGTTCACAGTTAAGGTGGTTAGGGGTAAAGAAAAACAAGGTTATTTTTTCTACTATGTTTTTTTCCCTGCTGCAAAATATTTCCAGTCATCTCAATATACCTGGAAATGAAAGAACCGATTTTCTTAGTAATCACAACACAACAGGTAATGAAGACAGTTGAAAAGACACCTCAGACATAAACATAGATAAGACTCGATATGCAGGACATTGAATACCCAGCTTTTATCCGAACATGACCTTCTGTTAGAGTAATTAATGATCATGTTTTGTACCCTCTGGACTAAGTTATACCTGAAATACACTTTCTTTTGTTACTTTCACTCCTTAATTTTTATTCAGCTTAAAGCCTCAGAAGGCTATTGCTTTGAGTAGAATAAAAACAAAAAAATTCCTCGACTTTTCCCGATATACTTAAAAAAAGTCCAGTTTAATATTATAGTATGCACTGTCAATGCAAAGGTCAAAATATTAGAAAAACCACGTTAATGGAGCCAAAAAATGATAAATAAGGTAAAATTATGATGATTCGTAAAATTATGATGGAATCGTCACGAAATGAACGTTTCAAAAAAGTGACGGTTTAAATTTACATATTGTAACAACATATTAAGTACATAGGAACTAATTTGAAAGGCAACAGGAAAAGTGGCCAAAAAACGTTAGGAAAAACAAATGGATTTACAATAAGAAAAAAAGATATAAAAAATAGAATTTGTTAAAATTATATGTTTTTCATTAATCTCAGAAATTTTCAGAAAAAAATAATTTCTATTTTTTACACAAATAGATCCTAAAAATAAAACCTGGATTGACCCGAAGATATTATAGTTGTTGCTTTATAATTTCCATGTGGAACAGCAATTTCCATGCTTCTTGCGAATCCTTAACAGGAGACAAGTTTGAGTGCTATTAAACATTAATTTATAAGAGATTATAAAACATCCCAACGAATTTCTTAATCAAATATAAGAATAGACAATCTGAAGTTCATCCATCCTTCTATCTGTTCTGGATTCTAACAACAAACAACTTATTTCCAGTTGAAAATTTCCCAAGTCGTAACTATGGCTATGCGAAATTCGGCTCCTGTCAAATGAGGGAAAAAGAAACTCATGCTTTGGAAATGTGTTCCCTGGAAAATGTTACCGCGAAGATCGCTTGTTTGGCGCTCGTCAAACCTAACTCCCTAGCGTTTCCAGATTTTGACACAAAACTGTTTAATTCCTTGCTTTTTTTTTGGACAATTTCTAAATTCCCTGGCTTTTCCGATTTTCCAGGTAGTCTGTTATTGATACTTAGTGTACTAATGGAATTATTTGTCAATTACTTAGCAATACACCCAAAAAAAAGGTTTATAACATTCCAGATCTCATTACAATTGTTTTTTTTATTTTATTGTTTGTTTGGTGCGTTGAGGTGAATTGATGATTACAGCAGTCATGAGTTTTCATACAAGAACTGTGACAATGTGCGTGACAGAATGTGATAATATTCAATTTCATATAGTATGCATAAAATTTAAAAAAAAATTGTTCTGAATGATTGTGAATATAAAAGTGTGTGGCGATGTGTTAGCTAAAGGGAAACAAAAGCAAAAAACAGATAACTCACTGAACTAAATACTCTTCCTTATCAGAGATCTCCTTTTCTTTTTCTACTTTTGTAGTATCCTGTAATTTAAGAGGAGAATAATTGTAATGATGAACAATAAACATAATTTTTTTTGTTAACTTTGTAAATTTATATAAGAGGGAAACAACAAAGACCATTATTGGTTAGCCAAATTGTTTGTTATTTTTAATATTGAATGTTAACAACATTTGTAAAACTAAATGAATCATCTATAATAAGTAGATTCTTCTCATATGCATAAAATATTCATATATCCTAATAAATTTTTTTAAATAAGAAATCTTTTTGCAGAATACTTTAAAACCTGTAAATTTATACAAGAATTTCTTTCTAGACATATTTTATTTCATTATAAAATATGTCTTAGAAATAAAAATAAATCAAGTCTATTAAATTGACATTATCTGAATTTTTTTTTCAAAAAAGAAATAGTCTGCCTGAAAAAAAATTTAAACATTTTTGATAAAATTGGAAATAAGTTTCTTTTCTGATCAATAACAAAAGTAAATAATAAGGACAGTCAGTATTTGGGCTATAAAAAGCATATAGAATAAAATAATAATAAAAAAAAAATAGAAATGGGAAGAAAAAACCCCTAAGCCAGTCTTTTAAAACAAGCTGATTTTTTTACTATGTATAGAAAATAGGGAGCTCAGTCCTTTGCTTGCTATAACGCAACAACCATTAGAACTGCTCGTGCTCACTTGGTTAACCATTAGTACTCCATCAAACATCCTTATCATTTATTTTTGCTTTAAACATATATAAATTAAATCTCTTCTTTAAAAATCAAAACATCACAACAAATATGTTATCTATTTTTCATGCATACTTTCCAAACTATGACATTGGAATCTGCTCCTCCCGATACAACATATTCTTCATTAGAAGACACTGCCAAAGTCCACACTCTAAGATCATGCTCTGATAGGGTCTTTGTACACAGGCTATTTTTAATATCCCATAATTTTATATTGCCATCAGAAGCACTGAAAATAGATAATATTAACAATAAATAAATAATAACGGAACCTGAATATGTAATATATATAATACGGAGCCCTGATTTTGTTTTCCATCAGGCTAGGGTTAAAAATTGCACGAAGCGGACTACCATAAAATAGGGGAATTTTTTTTTGTATATTTTTGAATTAAATGATTACTGAAACAGTTGTTTGTAGTGTAACGTTCTTTACATGATTAGATAATTCCTAGATTTAAAAGTTAAGGTTTGCTACAATAAATTCCACTCGCAAATTTGAAAAATTAAGCTCCCGTACTTACTTTAACTACCGTTCCAGTTTTTTGCCCATTCCACCACCCGCTTGATTCAAAAGGGGAAATTCCTTCTCACAGAAAAAAGAATGTCAGTAAATCCAAAATCAGCTAATAATTGAAAAAATTCAGAGAAAGCTTTTGCGAATTTTATAGAGAAAAAATAATTTTGATTTTTAAGAAAAACATATAAAGCAGAATCTTCTTTAAAAAAGGAAACATAAAATCCGTGATAGCATTATCGGTATAGGCTATTTTCATTGACCAGCAAAAAATAACGTAGGAAGCAGGATAACCTACGAAACGGACAACATAAAACCGGGGTTCCATTGCATTGAGAAAAGGTAAATTAAGACTGATTGCATAGTATAGTCCTCCTGAGAAAGCTGACACGAATTCCATTCTTTCATTGTGTTTTAAATTTAATTGTGTGCTGCTGTTACAGTGGATCAATCGGGTATTTTGTCTTAATTTACATTTTCTTCAAATGTTTTATTTCAGTTGTAAAATTAGCAGTTTGGTACTGTTTCAAATTGGAAATATTTGCTCTATTTCTTAATTCTCAATGTAGTTTCTGTTTCGTATTTTTATTATATTTATCACTTCGTATTCACTTTTTATTATATTCACTTCGTATTTTTATTATATTTATATACACTTACGATGATTAACAGAATCTCCCCTCTCTCAATTTTTTATTATTTTTTTTACTGGAATTAGACAAAGTTTGTTTTGCTAAGGTATATTGTACCTTACCAAATATAAATTTGACCAAAAACTAATGGAATGTTAAAATCAAAACAATTTTTATATGAGTAAGACGTACATTTTCATTGTAAAAAAGTTTAACAAATTATAATTTGAAAGCATTTTGATGCTTATTATTGATAAAAGAAACCTATATAAAAACTATAATTACATACTTTTGAAATCTCTATGTACTTAATCCTATAGAAGTTACTTTTCTGATTTTGAAAATTAAAAAAATGTACATAACAATTTTTAATAAATGCAAAGGAAGTATATTACAACATCAATAAAATACTAGGTATGAAATAAAATACGAAACAAAAATAAATTACTTTACCTAGATAAGATTTGAGTACCCCTACTTAAGAAAACAACTTGCAAAACTGTTGCTTCATGTCCTTGAAAAACCTATATAAAAATTAAAAAAAGAAAGAAAAAAAGAACATTTAATAAACATCCCTGAAAATATTAATCGATAAATACAACCAAGGACTAAATTATTGTAAAATAAACATACATAAAAATAGCTCTGTATGACACCATTATAATATTTGCTTAAAAAAATTAAGTAAATAATTTTGAAAAGAATTTAAAAAAAAACAGAATTACCCTTAGACATGAAAAATCATTTATTGACCATATTCTTATAGTTTCATCTCCAGAGCATGTTGCCACTGCCTGAAATCAAATAAATGTTAGTGAGAAGATCTGCAGATTATCTTCTAGAAGTTGTAATACATAAAAAAAAAAGAAGATAATATAGATTACCCACTTAATACAGACTAAAAAAAAATTTATAAAAAAAACTTGATGAACTTATACAAATTGAAATCATAAAATAATAATAAATGAAGCAAGAAACAAAATTTTTAAGAGAAAAAAGAAATTGAGACCAGCAGCTTTTTTCGGCTTTGGAAGCCTAAAAGATCAACTTTTTTTTTTGTGCAGAACCCCCAATTTTTTAAACAAAGTATGTAAAGACAATTGTGAATGTATTAACCAATAAAAGACAACTTTATTTTGAAAATACTTAACTTAATAAAAGGAGCAAACTTTCTTATATCAAATTAAGTTTGTCTCTGAAAGTTAAATTCACAGTCCTGAAACTGAATCTAGTCTAGAGGAATTTTTTTTTTTGGCGTATATACATAAGCTGAAAATGAGAAAAATAAGCCAAATTATGTTTTTTTTCCCTGCTATAAACGCTGAAAATGGTTACTATGGAAACTATTTTGGTGACTTTTGGGACTATAAGGTTTTACTATAAATTTTAATAAATAAATGGTATTTGAACATTTTAAGTGCAGGCTTGCTACAGTAAAAAATGAACAAAAATAGTTGCTATTAGTAACCTAAAACTATGAAAATAGTTGCCTAAAACTATGAAAATAGTTGCCTGAACAGGAACAAAAATAGTAGCCAAATAACTAAAATTGTAGCTTAATTGTCAAATACTAAGATTAGGACTGGGTGATGTCAGAAATTTTAAATCGTGATACATCATCAGTTAGATATCACGATACAAAGATGTATCACGAATGTTCAAAAATTACCTATGGGAAATCTTTAAATCAATCAAAAATAAATAAAAAGGAATGAATCTATTACAAAATAAAATATTAATTCTAAACATATTCTACTATGACATTAATATCATTGCTTAATTTTTTTCAATTAAAATAATAAAGAAGTCAAAGTAAAAGCAAACCCAAGCTTTATTTCATTTTTCCTAAATTAAAAATGATTTAGGATTTATTGGTTTAAAAATAATAATACTGTAACAAAATATTTTAGATACATGCATTAAAAATTAAAAGAAATTTAAGATAACAGCATTTGTGCAGCAATTGCAAAGTAACAGTAGGTCTACTAAAAATAATTGACAAGAATCTAGACCATATGCTGGAAAATAGAACCAGAAGTAAAAAAAAGAATTAACATGTAAAAAAGGGAACTTACATGTTAATTCCTTATTTGGTCGCCTGGCTACGGAAGAATATTTTCTAATCAGAAGAAATTGCTCTAGACCAAATACCATTCACCACAATTAGATAATTGTTTAATGCAGAAGCAATTGCAAAGATTGCAGAATGAGAGTCTACAGATATAGCCTTCTTCAGTACCGAAGAATTTTTGATCAATTAATACCAATTGTATAGGATTCATCAAAAAACCCTTCACAGTTAACACTAACATCACTCACAGAGTTATTATAAACTATAAATGTGAATTCATTCATTTCCTGGGTATTTTAAAACAATAATCTCTAAGGAATATGCCTTTAAAGTTTCAAGGATTGCATCATATATTAGTTTTCTGTAACTCAATAGTTATAAATAGTAAGTTCAAATAGTGAGTCAATAAGATGGGGTTTAGTAACTAAGAGGGGGAGGAATTTTACACAAAACTGCTATCTTTCTCCAATCATGGTGAAACATAGCATAATAGCTCAAAGACGAAGAAAATTATTGTTAACCTTAAGATGGATGTCGTTGGCGGAAGGAACAGTGACAATATGTTCTCCTCAATAAATAGCAATCTATAAGTTCCACAGAGAGTTTCAGACAAATAAGAGAGAAACTGATAAGAAATAATCTTTTTGCAAATATTTAGTAGATACAAGAACTTCCTTTCTTATGCATGAAATTTGGAGAGTTATTGTGGTGTGAATTTTAATCTCGTCCCCTACGTGACAATAAGGAATATTTCTTACACTGCTAACCCACCTACAAGTTTATAAATATTTTTCAACTTAACTGAGAAAACTCTCTCTACTAAGTCTCATCAAATCAGTGAGCTGCCAGTTTTGTGTAAATAGTAATAGATGAAAATTAAATAAATAGAAAATTCTTAAAAAAAACAAACATTAAAATAAATAAACTTACTAAATCAACGGGTGAAAATTTCACACACCAAACTCCTTTTTTGTGACCTCTTAAAGTACCCATAAGACACAGATCAGAAGAATCCCAAATCTGTAACAAATGAAGATAAAGTAACACAAAAAAGGTGTCAACAAAATAACAGACAGAAATCAAAAACATTACTACTATATGGCTAAAATACAAAGATAATAAGACCAGTTAATACATTTAAAGATGGACATTTGAAAGTATCTTTTATAACGGATTACTAAAATAATATGTAAGCATTTGAGATGATGGAAATGGTTTGCCTATTTTTGCTAGCATTAAGATACACTGTGTTTCAGCTGATATAAGGTGTAAAAATCATTAAGAATGAGTCATGAGGGCTCAGGGGTCTCCCAATGTGGTGACCCAGGTTCGAATCACAGCAGTGTTCGTCTGATACGAATTTTGCTCCCAGCTCGTATCAATCACAATGCTGACATAGAACATCCTTAGTGGTAGACAGTAGGGCTGGACGATATAGAAATTTCTTAAATCGATATAATCAACCCTTTTATATCACGATATTAGGTTANAAATGTGGGCTGGTTCTATCAAAAAGTATTCCACAAAGGCTAAACTGTCCATAACGGTGCGAGGTGTTCCTCTCCATGAAAAGCAAATGCAGGTTAGTTCCGTCAAAAATCCTCCATGACGGCAAATTTCTCCCAATACTCGATCCAGGAGTTCTCGTCTTCTGAATTTGGTTACAAATTACAAGGCTACAAGTTGGACAAAAGTAGTTATTAACCCAAAATTTAGGGTGACAACGAAAGTTTTAAAATCCTTGATTCAAGAGTTCTCTTGCCTTCTGGGTTGTATTCAAAATTACAAGGTCACGGAGTTGAACAGTGATAGTGGTAAACTCAGAATTGGGATTATTTTATTAAATAAAATAAAATCAATAAGAAAGCCTGTTTGTATCTTAATGTAATATGCATTAAAAAAATTTTTTTTGAAAAAAAAAAAAAATAGGTATAAAAATAATATTACTGCTAGTATATATATATATTTAAAAAAAAATCCATTAAAATCATTACACAAAATATATTTCTGTTCTACATTTATACTGCCATAAAGATTATTTCTTCCATCTTTAGACCCTGTAATGCAGATACTCTATTTAGCACTGTCTTTTACAAATGAATAAACTACAAAGTTTTATTCATTTAGAGTAAAATGTATGTGCATCAAAAGAAATAAAATTAAGACTGAGTTAAATCTTCAATAAAATTAATACTTAATATCAAACTTTTGTTAATAAACAGCAAAACTGTAAGAAATATAAAACATGGTGTTGAAAAATTGAATATTTATTTTATAATGTAAAATACTATATGACCACTCATTGAATAATTAATGAAATAAAAACTAAAGGACCACACAGTGAATAATTATTTAATAGTAAAAAAAATCAAGATGATCAACAGTGATTTTTTTTATTTTTAACAATGCATGGTATATTAACATGCGCAGGACTTCATTACCAATGCCTTGGAGGAGGCATTTATTGGTGCAGGTTATATCTAGAAGAAATTTGTTGACATATTTTTCCCAAAAGAGAGCCTTCTTTTAAAGTGGACAACATTTATACTGCCATAAAGATTATTCCTTCAATCTTTAGACCCTGTAATGCAGATACTTTATCTAGCATACAATTTTTTAAATATGAATAAACCACAAGGTATATTCATTTTTTTTTCAATTCCAATTGAAAAGTATGCAGTGCAATAAAATCAGTAAAATAGTTAAAAAGTATGAATGCAATAACTAAATTTGAGGTTTATGATTGGATGTTTGTAACCCCCCTGTTTTAAAAAATTTACAAGGAGTAAATAATCAAGGAATTCAGAAGTTGCAATACAATGAACTCAATATTAATAACAGAAGACTTAGATACAAAATTTCAATAATAAACTTTTTCACAAATTCAGTTGGAAAATTAAAATTGTCATTTATTTTAACTACTGAATTCATCAGTGTATATGTCAACTTTTCAAAGCCTCAAAATTCTATGAAAATCAAGGGGGCTACTTACACACCAGTAAAGAATTCAGACATTTGTTGATTGTGAAATATCAACGCATTATAAACAATGAGGAGATAGATATGAATAACTAGATATCAATTTGACCCTTTCAAAAACTATTATTAATATGTTATATGCAATTAATTTTGCAATTTTTATCATATTTTCTTTATATATAAAGTTTTTATTTCACGAAAAATTTTAAATTACATTAAAAAAAATTACGAATTAGAAAAGTTAAAATAATTTATTCAAGAGTATCGCAAAGTATACAAAGGAAATTTAAAAAACATATCATAAAGCTACCAATTCAAAGATTTAAGAACGTCATCTATGTCAGATTCAATAAAGTTATGCATCTTTATTTAAGGACAAATGTATCATATTTAGAGGGAACAATGTAAAATATTTCAACTTGAAAAATATTTTTTGGACTTAATTTTTATTTACATGTTAGTAATTATTTACGTTTTATTTACGTGTTACGTGAACTTAACGTGTTAAATCATCAAATAAAACCTGACTTACCAAATAAATCCAGTTACCAAGACCAGTTTTAAACATATAACAAAAGACTCATACTGAATAAAATCAGTTTTTAACCAAGCAAAAAAGAATCACACTAAATACTACCTGTTTTAAACAAAGCGAAAAAAAATAATCCTACTTCTAATCAAATGTTTTCTTCCAGTCCCGTTTTCTTAGTAAGTTTCTTTTCTAACAGTTACAAAATAATGAAACATAAAAAAATATATAATTGATTATATTAAAAAAAAAAACTAACTTTAGCAGTATGATCTTGAGAACCAGTAACAAGAAATTTATCATTTTCAGAGATATCAATATCATTAATTAGTTTATCATGAGCTTTCACGGTGCAGTAAGGACTCAATAGTGGCTTTGTGGCCACTACTGGTTTCGACTCGGGGACTTCCCAAAGCTTTAAGGTCGTGTCTTCAGAACCAGATGCAAAGAATCTTCTCTTTCCCCTGTAATTATTCAAAAAAATCATTAAAAACCACCTAATTTAAAATATTTGATGCAACTGTGGTGATAGCAAGTGGGCCTACTTGATATATTCAATTGAAAAAAAAAACAAGCATTTTTTTTCAAGGTGTTTTTTTTCCCTTCAAAATTTACAGTTCTAGATCAAGAGGTTTTGCTTGAAAAGCAAAATAATTGTTAATTATTGTCATTTAAACAAATACTTCCTAACAGGTAAAGTTAAATTAACTTAAAATGTAAATTCAAATGCATTCAACTTGTCAGAGCATACTAATGTGCCTTCAATTAGGTTGGACAAGTGAATTATCCTCCTAGAAGAACACATTAGTAACATAGGAAGAACACATTAAGAATTGGGGCTTGTATACCCAAAGAAATATATTTTTTTTAATTGGGTCAAATGCTCTCAAAGTGGTGAAGTTGCACTACAACATAAATATTGAACAACCTTATAATAGAAATACTATGCCATCTTTGGATTGGCCACTACATAACCACACCTTTTAGTATTCCTTTTCACACAAAAATTTAAAATTTCACTTTTATATCAGTTTTGTAAATAATATAAAATAAATATATAGAATATGTATAACATAAAAAAATTTACAAAGTTTATATTTTTATTACAGTTAACTGGTGAATTATGATTATTGTTCCTAGGTTATGAGCAAGCATTTTATAAACACACATATAGATAGATATATATATTTATATAAGTTNGTTCACTATAAACCATGTTCACTATAGCGGGGTTTGACTGTATATGTAATAATATATATATATTTATATAAGTTAAAGGTTAATGATAGCTTGTCTTACAATTTATGTCAATGTACTTGTATCAGATAGAATAGTATTTGATACAAGAGATGCATATCTTAGTCACATAATAATCTATTTTTGTTAGTTCAGTTACTTTCTTTAATGAAATATTTTTAATAAACAGAAGCACTTACATAAATTTTTATTTAAACTAATAAGAAAATATATCAGTTTTAAGGCGATAGGAAGAAAGATGCATTTTAGAATTCTTAGATTTTAATAATTGCTTAATAGACATACAGAAAATAAAATAGGGAACAATTAATATACAACGTGACAAAGAAATGAAAAATAGAACTCTTCTTGGAATTGAATGAATGGCAATACTTAAATACACATGCTTAACTACTATAGAACAAGAGCAGAATATTTCTTTTAAAATTTAATATTAAAATTCGAACTTAATTCTAAAAATATGAACATTGGAATTATATTTATTTTTAAATTTACATTCTTTTGACAAAATTTTTCATCTTCAAAATAATTGTAGCTGAATTTAGAGTAAAATAGTTTATCTCCTTTACCAAGGTGTGTGTAGCCAGGCTTGTTGGTTGTAGCAGGACTCATTGACATTGCCTTTAAAAAAACTTAGATAAGAAAATTAAAATCCTAATACAAGAAAACATGATTTTGCTACCCCAATAAGAAATCAAAAGAAAAATGATTCAAATAAAAATAGCACAACTTTTCTTTCTCAAATTTGCACCAAACAGTTACACACCCACCAGGTTTTTTGCCTTTTGCAACAGAAATACAGACAACAGAAATACATTTAAAAATTCTTATGTTTTTAGAGGTTCAATCGTATTATAAGAAACCCATTTGCTTAATTGTTTTTTTTAAAAAGAAAGATAGAGATTATTGGAGGCAGTTATTATTGGAGTTACAAAAATCAATTTTTTAAAAATACAAATTGTAATACATGAACATTTTCGCATCATGCACCTAGTTCAAAATTGATAAAGCTCATATCTTTTGCTTGTCAAGAGCTGGAAAAAAAAATGGTTTTCAGATTTTAAAGATGTACAAAAAATAATAAAAATTTTCACCCAAAGACATGTCAAGCACTTATACTACCAGTCAGAAAAAGACTTCAGATCTGCTGGCCTTGTAGTGCCATTAGTTTTATTTTAGCACATGAAACCATCAGACATGACATGAAATTGACATGCCTTATAAGGCATCAAAGTGTGCATTAAACATATTCAATATAATTCCATATATTTTAAATCTTCAATTATATTAAATACATATTTTAAAATGAACTTATAACCAAAATCCTTCCGCATACTAATTACAAAAATACAAGAAAGAAAAATAATATGCCATTACCATTATGTATTTATTGTTAAAATTATATTTTACATGCTTATAATTATATTTTACATGTATATTCCCAATAATCAAAATATAATCATATTATCACCATATTTAACGGAATACAATTCATATAAAAATAAAAGAACTGATTAAAAACAACTGGCAAAAATATTGCAACACACTTTGAGTGTGTTTTATTTGCACATCTGCACTTCTATGTTTTCCTTTAAAATTTTTGAAATGACAGAAAAGTGGCAGTATTTGGTTAACTTACTTCAAAAGAAAACAAACTTTATGGTGCAATTATTGTCCACTAAATGAAATGACAAAAAATCAATCAACAGAAAACTGAATCATTAACTTGGATAAAACACAGGTTTTTATTTTGAAACATTGTATTTCATATGAAGCACCTTTTTTTATTATTTGTTTTTGATAAAAGAATTTCATAATAGCGTGAAAAAGTTTCCGATTTGCTCAAAAAGTTCTTGAGATACTGTGAAATATAGTGAAAAGTTAAATTAATATTGAAGGGCTTAAGCTTTCGGCTACTCTCTTGACCAAATCATCGGGACATTTTCCAGTTATCCTGGGGATTTTTTGAGTTTCAGAAATCCGAATCTGTTGGAAAAGTTCGCATGTTTATTCAGAGAAAGTACATTTTAATTTTCAATTTCGTAACTTAAAATATTGCCTGCACTAATTAATATATTTGAGGCTAGACCCAAGAATCATTAGGATTGAGTTTACTATGCGCTAATCCGATCAAAAGTTGTAATTTTTTTCCTTCATTTTTTACTTTGCGTTCTATACATTATTTATTTGATTTACTGCTCTTCTGCTAATTTTAAATATTAAAAAATGATTTTTAAATCGTTATCTTCAGCTAAATTAGAACATTTATTGATTTTTTTAAAATTTTTTACTAAGGGTACATCAGTAAAAAAAAGTGGAAAAATTGTAACATGTGTGCAAACCATTCAGATAATTTTCAAATAAAATATAAAAACAATTCACATTTTTGCAATTTGGGCCATATAATTATGGCTCCCAACCTTCTTCCTTATGACTGGTATTCAAAAATGGTTGTGCATCTCTGACATAGAATTAAAAGGAAAAAAAAAAAAAAAAAAAAAAAAAAAAAAAAAAAAAAAAAAAGACAAACTTGACCCAAATGAGGGATATATACCCCTTACTAGCTTTTACAGTCAAAAAGTAAAAAAAAATTACTCACTTGCAGCAGCAAATGGCAGTAACTGAATCTGTATGACCAAATCCAGTATATTCAGCATTGATCGGAGAGTCAGAGCCAACAAACCAAACTTTAACATTATTATCCTATATACATAATAAGAAATTAAAACCCAAAACAAAAATGGCTCAATTCCTACCAAGTGTAAACAAAACTTAATAAATAAAAAAATTTACCTTTGAACCACTAATAAGAATGTCTTTGTGCTTAGGGAAAGAATCTAAACTCATGACAATGTCATGATGTCCTTTTAAAAGCTGACAATTGAAAGATGGCAGTTGAAATACTTTGATGTGAGAGCTATTAGTGGCAACAGCAATGTGCTCGTCTTTCTTACCAACAAACTTGATGCTTAGAATGTCATCATTGTAACCTATAAACTAGAAGAAAATGAAATAAGTTATATGCTAATAAAAAATCTTGATTTTTTAAAAATAATCTATTGCAACATACTTCTATTCTTGATCTATTGCTACTTGAGATCTATTGCAACATACTTCTGATATAGTTTTAAAAAATGTTTACACATTACGAGAAAAAAAAAACAGAAAGAAAACATCAATAACACATATCCGTCAACATTGGATAAACAAAATGATGGAGATTTTACTAGATAAATTTTTTTGGGCTACGAGTAAAGTTTTGATACATCCTACATTCCAATTTTGACTTAAATGATTAAGTCAAAATTGGAAGGAATATAAGCACTTACATTTAGCGAAGTAAAAAATATGTATATAAAGCTTTCTCAAAAAAAGATATTTCTAAACCATTAATTATAATTGCTTAAACTATAAACACTCACCATCACTGGCAATAGCACCATCTATTGAGGAATATCAACAAATTTTCTTTAAAAATATGGAGAAATTTGAGAAAATACGGGTAAACAGGAGATAGTCGAAAAATACAGAAGTCTTAGGGGAAAAAAAAAAGGAGACTTGGCAGGTATGAAGCAATATACCTGTACTTCAATGCTATATAAATTTTCTCCTGAACTAAATTAGGGATGAACAGCTCATGACTTACATTATTGAAGCAAGTGACTTTGAAATGTTACAAACACATAATTTTTCAGAATAATTTCCTAAAATGTACTCATTTCTGCTTTTTATCACAAAAGACTAATACTTATGCTGCATAGAACATTATTATGGCCAATATTTGAACGAGTGATTAGGGTCAATAAAAATCTTTTTGATAAAACATTCATCCTTTTAAAATATTTGAGAACAAAGACAAAAATGGTTTAGACAGTAAAATCCAGGATTAAATAACAAATGAGATTTATTACTTGATTAAAAACTTTATTCACTTAAAAAATATGCAAACTGGAAACATGTCCGCTGTTGTTTCTAATTTATATATTTTTGAAGCGTGTAACATTTTCAATTAAGTAATATCTCAGTTTCGTGGACTTAGTTAAGTGAAGTTTACAAGAAAAAGATATCAAAATAAGTTTTAAAAAATTGTATTTACTTGATTTTTAATGGAGAAATTATCCAACGTGTAGAACAGTATATTTTGTTCAAAAGATATCACAGCTAGAACTTCTAAAGCAGGGATGTAAACAGCTTGCGTTATTAATGGACCTTCATAAGATGAATCTTCAGGCAACATAATTAAGGAATCACTCTGTTCAAATATACATGTTCCAGATAACGTACTCCAAACCCTCAATATTCCTGGTTTTTGAACAATACAGAAGTTTTAAATTGCACACATAAATAAATGTCACATTCCTTTTATATATTCCTTTTATAAATACTTATAAATTGTATGCGATATTTATTTATATACAGCGTTAAATGCTTTCAAAATTTTTCTCTTCCAAAAAAAATTTTTTTTTTTAAAAAGCTTAATTAGTCAAGTAAACATTTGCGTATTTGTATTTAGCTTAATAAATATTTAATATGCATTTTATTCATTCTTCTGACAGAAAGCTTTGCAATATTCATTGAATGTAATATGAAACATATCCATTTCAATATAGTTGCAATAAACTTTTATTTCATTACCAGTTTCCAAAGTATTTAACTCTTAGAATTTTAAAATTCTTCTATATCCTACAATATTAGTTACAGTTTCATCTCAAATAAAATACAAAATGAAATTTCACTGAAAACTTCAATTTTCAAATTTCCCTTACAATACAGAAATAAAGTAATGAAAGTTCTACAGGGTACAGCATTAAAAAGAAATCAAAAAATTTATTAAAATACCTTTATCACCAGCAGTAACAAAATAAGTGTCAGAACTTGATAAAGATGTATTCGGCAAAACAATTTTTTCAGGAAGTAATATACAAGATTCAACAGTCTGCAATAAAATATTAAAATCTACATATGTACAATATGCAAAATAAAAAAATAAAATAAATAAATAAAAAAAAAAAAACAGGCCACCCGAAATAACTTTTGATCTAATGATTGGAACTTCATGTTTAAATTTCAAAGGTTCAAGGGGGTGACCTGGAATAAGCTCCTTAGTTAGAGCGATATTTTAAGTTACAAAATCAGACACAGAAACATACTTTCTCTGAATAAAAGTACCGTTTTTTTAAAAAACAGATTCAAATATATGACCCCCACAATACAGATGGTGCCACAATCTGAGAATTATGGTCCCGATGGTTAGGTCAGAAGGGAACTTCAAAGTTTGGACCCCTTAATGTTTATTTCACTTTATGCGTATTACGCCATATTTATTTTATTTAATAATAAATCTGACTTTTTCAAAGTTTGATTTTTTCAGGAACGGTTTAACTGATTTAGCTCAAATTTTGCACCTCACCATTTAAAAATTTCATTCTTTAAAATTAAGTAAAAATTTGTATACTTTACAATTTAAAATATCCTAAACTATTATCAAATAAAAAAAATATTTCCTGAAGTTTTTTTTGACATGAAATGATTTTTGGATGAACGAATCTTATAATTATACGCAAAAATGTTTAAATTCACTTGAAAAATTTGCGAAGTAAGGCAAAATACACATAAAGTAAAATTAACATTAAGGGGTCCAAGCTGTGGACCATTCTTCTGAAATAACTATTGATACCGTAATTCCCATATAGTGGCTTCCCCCTCTGAAATTTGAATCCATCGAAGAAAGGTATGTTTATTAAGAGAAATTTTGTTTACGTGTCTGATTTTGTAACTTAAATTATCACCTGCACTAATTAATTAGTATATTTGAGGTCACACTCTTGAACCATTGAGTCCTAGAACGGGAAGATTCAATCATTTGATCAAAAGTTATTCAGAGTGGTCCATTTTTCACATTATACATAAGCCCTTCACTTTAAGCAAACCTTTTCAAATTTCTTACCTCAAATACTGGAATAGTCTTCAAAAGCTTAAACGTAGAAAGATCCCACAACAGCACAACCTTGTCTCTACTTGAGCTATAAAGTTTTTAAACATTTTTAATAGCATATTTAGAAGAAAAATGGAAAAATGAAATGTAATTTGCACCATGATATTTAAAGACAATTGATATTCCATAAGTAACAACCTTTCTAAGCAATGAACAGTCATAATGATTTAATGCATCAACTTAAAGCAGCTTTTAAACTTAATTCTATTTTGGCTTATATATATTACTTTAAAAAAATCATATATTAAATTTAATCCACAAATAGAGCTAATTAGGTTTGAAGACGTTAACATCGTTAAGTGGTAGTGTGGCTGGTGGTTGTAGAAAATATATACAGAAACATTCATATTAATAAAGGATCTTATTTAGAGGCTATAAAACATTACAAAAAACTAAATGAGAACATAAACATTCTGGTAGATAGAGAAGAACAAATTGACTATGAAAAATGGGGTTTTATACTGTCTGGACAACAAATATAAATATTAATAGATCTTACTGTGTGACTTTTCAATTTCCCAAGTTTCTAAAGTCCTATCATCACATTTTCTATGATAATTACATCAATATTTTATTTTTGCATTTTGGGAAAGGTTTTAACTCAGTGTTTTAGATTTAAGCTCTATTTATGAAATGGATGAGATATAATACATAATTTTTCAACATTACTTTCTTGCCATTTTACATACATACATTCAATATATATATATATATATATATATATATTGTGTGTGTGTGAAAGTGATTTTTTTTAAAGAAATCTAAGCAACCAACTAGCATTTTTAAACATTTGAGAACAAATTAAAAACAAAATTATCTTTGAATTATTCTCATATCAGCAACCGTTAAAATTTGGAATTTGTTACTGTTGCTACCAAAGTATTGGATTAAATTAAATTCACCGTGACTGGAATTACAAAATTATAGTTCTTATCTTAATAATTTATTTATCTTGGCAATTGTGGAAACTTTTTCCAAATTTTTCAAAAAACAAAACCAAATTTTTCAAAAACCAAAAAAACCAAAACCAAATTTTGAAACCAAATTTTTCAAAACTAAACTCGTAAATTTTTTTTTTCACAATCAATTCACTCTGGGAAAGACTAAATTAGATATATAACTCAGTTAATTATCTAAAATCTTCAGTAGAACCAATAGCCAGAAGAAAAATTATGCAGTTAAATAAAAGTCTTAATTTTTACAGATAGCATATATTATTTAAAATTTCAACAAAGCAACTTATCTACAAAACAAAGTGACTATTTACCTTAACAGCCGTCTATCTTTTGTAAAAACGAGTTCGGTCACAGAGCTGAAGTGGCCAGACAGGGAAGTAACAAGTTCACTCGTATGAAGATTCCAAACATGGATTTCATAATCATCAGCAGTACCAAAAACATGAATCTTGGAGTCAATATTATGAAAACATACTTTACTGTAATTGAAAAAGGTAACTGAGTAATGGGAATAAAAGAAATACATTGATATATTTATTTATTATTTTATTCCAACCTCCTTAATAAAGAAAGTAATCACGCATATAAATATTATGTAGAGTTTAAGTCAAACAAAGTACATAAGAATTACAAGAGGATAAGAAAAGGCATCCTCTTAAAAGAAGTTAAAGCAATCTAAAATGTGTCAGACAAAAGCTAAATGATTGTGTTACCAGGGGTCTGTCTAGGTTTTTCTGAAAGGTACCTATTTTGTGAAAATTTAGACATAATTTGTGAAAAATTAAAAATTATATTACAAAATCAATACAAAAACATGGTAAAAATATAGATTTATCGTTTCTTAAGTGATGCAAAAATAAAATTTTAAGAAAAAGTATTTTGTGAAACTACCGTTTTTCCTAAAGTTGAATTTGTGAAGCTACCATTTCACCTAAAATTGAATTTGTGAAGGTACCGCAAAACGGTAGTAAATTCGGCCTGGACAGACCCCTGGTTACTTAGTGCAATCTTTCTACTTCCATGGAACGAGATACAATAAATGTATCCATAGCAGGGTTGGCAGGTTTTTGACATGTGACAGTTTTTGACGGTTTAAACCGTCACATCAAAAACCTCACTGTCAAAAACCTATATTCATATGTGAAATTTATATATTTTTTTTTATAAAGGATAGTGTTTCTAAATATGTTCCAGAAAAAATAAATTTAAAATTTTGAAGAAACACTTATATTTTGAATAGTAACCAAAATCTTGTACTTTTGAAAGCTCACATCTTTTGTAATATTATGTATTCATTTTCATGTGTTATTGAAAATCTGCAGTGATATTATTAAGAAATTTATTTATAACCAAATTTAGTGTATAGTATAGATTATACTAAAAATTAGACATTTTTAAAGATAAACATTAGCAGTTTTGTACATTAGACATCTTTTAAAGAAAAATCTTTTTAATATTCTTTTAAATCTTCTTAATAATCTTTTTAACATAAGACAATACAAATTTAAGTGCTTTCTGTTAAATACACAGAGTAGTTAGTGTCGATTTACAGTATATTCAGCCTATTCATTTACTATGCTGAAAATTTAGTTTATCCAAATACTTGTGAATTTCATTTTGCTGAATACTATATAGTTTTGTTGAATATCTAAATATTCAGCTGTTGAATAATTACTTCTTGCTTTCAAGATATGCATTATTTGTATTCTTAATACAAGTGGAGAAAAAAAAATTAAGAGATAAAAATTGTTTTAAAATGATAAGTGTAATAATTATAAATAAATATAATAAACAATATGAATTATATTTATCATTATTCACAAATATAACTACTTTTAAATTCAAATTAACATACTGGATAATAAAGATATTCGGTATAACATTAAAAAAAAATTTTTATACACTTGTATCAAGTTTGTATTTATACAACATAACTTGTAAGTTCCTTATAAATATTAGTTATATGTTCCTTATATGTCAAAAATGCATAGTAATAAACTTTTAATTTTCTTAAGTATCAAAAAAAAAAAAAAAATTTTTAAATATAAATATTTAAACAATTTTTGTGCAAAATTTTTCTGCACATGCATTTGAATATAAATTTCTGAGATTTTAAATCTGTTATTTTACCTTAATTTTAATTAAAAAATATTTTAAAACCTGCTGATTACCTATAGTATAATTAAATTTCAATATAATGCATGGCAACTGTTGGTAGTTTTGAAGTTTATATATTTTCTTGGCAAACTTCAGTTTTTGACGGTTTAAACCAGCATTATACCCTTGTCATGTCAAAAACCACTTTTTGACGTCAAAAACCCAACCCTGCCATAGACAAGTCTATAAGGCGTAGTTGATGAGCCTCTATCACACATGAGAAACATCCTAGTCCATTAGGCATATACCACTGGCGATGGGTGGGTGACTTAAGTCAATTAGCCATAATTACCATCAGGGGGGGGGAGGGGTTACCACCTAGAGGGATAAAGGAAAACAGGGAGGACAAGAGACTACAACCCTCAATAACAAGTAAGTCCAATTCATATTTGTAATTGTCCACATTGAATTTTATCTTGGGTAAGATTGAAGAGCTAGTTTTGTTAACAAGGAGGAATAATTTAATATGTTGAAGGGAGCATCAACAATCTGACAGGATACATAGATTAACAACTCCTTTCAGTTAGTATGCCTTTGAGTTTCTCACAAATTACCATTAATACTCTTTCGAAGATTTAAAGAGAGATAGAGAATGTCATTTTTCTTACAAGAAGTTTCGAAATAAATGTCATTACTTGAATGATAATCTATTTTGGTGCTCTTAGCATAAATCTGAATGTCATGTCTAGGAAAGCTGTATATAATTTCTAAGGTTCAACATTATATGCACATTAAGTGCTGATCAATTTGTGACTTTTTTTTGAAATATAGTTTTGAAGCCTAAATCAAAAGTAAACTTTTATAACATCAATGAAAATAGTTACTTTATTTAGTCTAAAAAGGCCAACTTTTTCATAAAAAACAAAAACGCTACCCAAAACTAATTACATCTCTTTCCTATAAGAAAAAAAAATATCGCATTGTTTCAAAGTGCAAAATTTTGAAATTTTAGTATCCACAATAAATTTTAGTGGGCATTTAAAAAAATATATATCCCGTGATGAGCAGCTAGCTGGCCTAAGTCCTGAGCTTACAACTATTAATGTTTCACTTTGTAGCCTTGTAATTTTGAACCAAACTCAGAAGTCAAGGGAACTCCTGGATCAAGCATTGGGACAAACTAGTCTTCGTAGAGAACCTTTTGATGGAACTAACTTGTATTTGCATTACACGGAAAAGAAAATCACGAAAACCCCACAGTTGGCTAGATGACAAAGGGTTTCTAACCAATTAATAGTTAATTTCAAGGAGTGAAAATTGAAAATCTCATGCAAAATACAGCAGAAATCCACACAAGAGGGCGAGAATCCTTTTCACTAAATCCAGCTCAGTATATGCACATGTGGATCTGAATTTTTTTTTTATATCAAGCATGTAAAATGATTAGCGTTTTAACACGCTAAGGATTAAAGGTTCACCGAAATAGATTGGTATTAAATGAATTGCGAAAATGTTGAATAGAACATTTTGAAGAATATCTTTAAATTCAGTGGCATAATTTGTGGCGAAATTCAACAAGGTCAAGAATTAATATCACATTTTGTACAAGAGAAAATTAAGCACTTTTCAAAAACGTCCAATGAAAAATGGCACCTTTTAAAAACACTATGCATCCTGTAAATTTATCTATCTATATATATATATAAACAATATACAATCTAATAACTAATTTTAATAGGAAAATAGTGAATTACCTATAGACACCTTTACCGCCTTTAAGGTTATGAGTGTAATACTTTCTAAAAGTATCCCAAACTTTTATCGTTGAGTCAGAGCCACCTGTAGCTAATAATGTATTGGTTGAGTCAAAGGCCATACAGCTTATGGGACCTATATGTACAGACTATAAGAAAAAATAAATATCATACAATTGAAGTACAGTTATTTAATTACTCAAAAATTTGAAAAGAATTAAAAATGTGAAAAAATAATCACTCACTAATGATGATATGAACTAATGATATGAACTAATTAAAATGTACAGTTTCACAATAAATTATGTTTAGCTATCTATTACTTAAGCGAGTAAAATTAAGAATATTATCAAAAATTAAGAACATCATACACATTCAATATTATTAAAATAATTATTCCTAAAGGAATGCACTATGTACTTAGGTAAAATTAAAGCTGTATATTAGGTGAAAAACAATCTTTGAAAGATATAAGTGACTTTTCAATATGATAAAAAAAAAAAAAAAATGAAGCTCACCTTCCAAGATTTTACGATTTCTTTGGTGGATAAATGCCATATCCTCATAATACCATTTCTGGAAGCAGTTACTAATGTTTCATCATCAGCAGCCAGTAAAAAAGAAGCTATTTCCTCTCCTTCTAACTATTAAAATGTATATAGAAAAACCAAATTATTGTTAAATCATTTGCAATAAGTATTCAACTAAGAACAGAAATATTGTTTATATCATTTATTAAACATATCTTAAACATCTAAACCACACTGAAAGAAAAAAAAAAAACAATTTAAAATAAAATTAAAAAATACATTATATTTTCCAATTGAAAATGTTTATGAAGTTGCGCATGCAACAGGTCTGATTTGATTTCCTTCAAATAGGTAGAAGATATAAAAAAGGTGGAGTTAAAGAATATGGACTATTTACTGTTTTTCAAAGTCCATGCAAGCCTCAGACTTTCATAAAAAAAGACAAATCAGCTTGTCACCCCCTCTCAAAGTAGTCTTGGAGCAGTTGTGTTTGTTTTCATAAATATTTAGTAATTTTAAGTACATATCACACATCATAGAAAAAAAAACAATGGGATTTTAATTGCAGACTTACACTAAGAAATTAAGTATGTAATTTTTTTGTCATATTAAGAAAATATGTTTACAATATATTTATCCTACCTATTTAACTTTTGAAATCAACTAGGCAGGATAAAAAATAAATAAATAGGAAAGCAATATTAGATTATGTAAACAATTACAGCATAAAAACAAGAAAGCAAAAGCAATCATAAATAGCAGTTAATCGAAAGTTTAAACTTTGCTTATCTTTTTGAGATTAGCAAAACTGAAACGAATGTTAAAATTGAATACTGATGCTTCTTATTAGATACTTCATTCATTATCAACTTAAAATGTTGATTAATTAGCTATAGAATTAAAATATATAGAATACTAATTCAACCAGTAGCATTACTAAAATACCGTTACAGTGTTGCATGTATGCAGATTCAAAACAGACTACTATTTTTGAAAGAAAAATACTACACAAAATTTACTATGCTATCCAAGAAAATATTTGACAAATTTTTACAATCATACAAATTATAATGAAAAGCAATTTACTAGAAACTTATTTAAATCAGTGGAAAATAACACCGATAAGCTGTAACTTTAATAAAACCAAGTGGCACAAGAAAATAGAAAAAAACAAAAAACAGGGACTTGATAAAAAATTTATTGTTGGCAGAAACAAACATTCGAAGACCCTGTTGGAAAAAAATTAACCAGCTCGGATCAAAATAAAAAGATATAAAGAACAATTTTTCATTAGATTACATATAAAATGAACAACATTATTTGGATGAACAAATTAAGAAGATTATTTGGATGAACAAATAAAAGTTCATACTTACATTTTCAATGGCATTACTTGTTGTGCCACTCTCTATATCAAATAATTTTAAATTATCCTGGCATATACTCAGAATATACTTTCCATTACAAGAAAACTGAAAAACACAGGATAATATTATTTATAGAATTTTTAAAAGGGAAAAAAAGTTAATGATATCAAGATAAACATATTTCTTGTCAAATTACGGATAACGTATATTTAAGGCTAGATTTTTTAAAAAAAATTCATTTTCAGTCATTTTTGTGTTTTTTTCCTTTATTAATATATTAAAATTGACATTTACTAATTCATATAAAAAAATATTTTCATAAAATAAAAAAAATATTTGTTTTTGGTATCTACCTTAAAGTGATTGAAATTGATTAAAAAGAATAAATATCCCCATATTTGACAATATAAAAAAGAATAAATATCCAAATTAAAGAATTAATATACACAGACATATTGACTTCTTTTTACCCATTTCTAATAACTTAATCCAGTGAAATTTTTGTTTGTCTCCGCCTGAGTTTAAAGACATCCTGAATGAATTCCATGAGCACAGGTAGCGATCCGAGAAATATGTCTAACAAAAAAATTCATTTGCAAAATTCAAGTACAGTATAAATAAAAGCTACCCTACTTACTTGGACTTTACCACCAGTAAAAAAAGCTTCGTATTTTGAGTGTACGTCAAAGCTGCAATTAAAATGAAAAATTATAAAAATAAAATACTGAATAGGTAAAAATTGGTATTATCAATGAAAATATTATTAAAAATAATTTCACGAAGGTAAAGATATACACTAAACAAAACAATCAGTGTACAATACCACCTTTGTTTGGCTGTAATTTTCATTGACTTCTTTTTACCCATTTCTAATAACTTAATAAGTTTCGGTTAATAACATTAAATTAATAACAACCACAAATAAAGAAACAACTGTAAACAACTAATAATATTTAAAAACATGTGGGGAAAAGTAAGCGGGCATCATGTCGGACGCTTCTGCTTACCTGTTTCTGTTCATTAAAAGATTTATAAAACTGGTTGTTTTTTAATTTCAAGTTGATTCAAAGGTTATATCCAGTTGTTGCAAAAAATTTTATGTCGCACTAGAGCCGTGTTACTGGCTGGAAACAATCGGAGGCAACATACATACGTCACATCCCATTTGACAGGTGAGGACACCCTATAACACGCCACTCATCCTTCAGCAGATCGTGCTAGCGTGCATTAGCCGATCTTTCGTATACGGGGAGTCATTGGCAAGAGGGGATCGAACTTAGAACCTCTCGACATGGGCCCAACTGGTCAGATTAACGCATAATTTAAATGAAGAGAAAAAGATAAAAAAGAAAGAATACAATTGGTGTATTTTTAAATTTTAAGAAACATTCTTGGGTTCATTGAATCTATTACATAAGNATGCGCGTTATTAAAATTCTGCCAAGCAAAAATGCTAAAAGCGCCATTCTAGTAAACCTGACAAAACGATTAAGCGATAACGATGAAAACGATGATGTAATCGACCTATCAAATGCCTCTATTTATTAAAAAAGCGGTCAGCCAAGCAACAGCCTCTTGGGTTTATTGAGATTTTTGTCAATTTTAATTTTATAGTAATGGCCACACAAATTACCGTTGTCATGGAAACAAGATATTTATATTTTCTTGCTTCGGATATTTTATTTAGTGTTTGGACGTGACTTTTGTAATATTTAATCAAATGAAAGATAGGAAGTTAATTCAATTATTCATAGACATATTTTCGTGCAAATAAATTTCCCATTATAATAATAATCAAATAATGTAATGTAAAAAAACCTGATATGAGATAAATTCTAGAATGATTTTTCATTTCTCACTTTTACTTGTCTTGTTTTCGAAGTAAGTTAATCTGTTTTTAACTCTTTTATTTTTAGCATTAAATCTTAAAATATTTTTAAATCAATCGAAGAAATGGGGTTTTTAGATCTTTATTTACTTTTGTTAATATTTTTGACCACTTAATAAATATTATTATTGTATTTATCACATTAGCGAGCAATATTAATAATTTATAACAGATTTTAATCAAGATTCGTTGCATGATTATTAGAAAAAGATTATATATAACTTCATTAGTTGTTAGAAGAGTAGAATTGTATGTTTTTAATAATATAGCTTAACTAATCATCTTAAAATGCTTTAATAAATCTTGTTTTTTAATCCATATAATTTTGATTAAGTTCTTTTTTGTATGGAACTGCTAAAAATGTGTATTAATAAAAACATCTTCTTTTCGATTTCATCTATATGATGAAATAATAAACAGGGTTTTTGAGAATGTAATAACAAAAACATAAGGAAATTTTTATAATCATTAGAACATTTTTATTCAAGTTATCTTTGATGTTGGTTGCCCTAGTGTTCTAAGTATTATCTGCTTGTTCTGACAATGGCTATGTACATAACATAACTTTCTATTCTTTCATTTCTTTTTCACCCGTTAGATAAATTAATAATTCTTTCTTTTCTACTTCACCCGTTAGATAAATTAATAATTCTTTCTTTTCTATTTCACCCATTAGATAAATTAATAATTCTTTCTTTTCTATTTCACCCGTTAGATAAATTAATAATTCTTTCTTTTCTATTTTACCCGTTAGATAAATTAATAAACAATGTGTTTGAATTTATTTTTATAAATATTGAAGTATTTTTGTTCTAATACCACTGACGCTGGATCCTTAAATGTTCTAAGAATTCTCTGCTGTTCTTATGATGGTTCTTTATATAATAACATTCTACTGATAAATTTGTTTTTATTACAACCAAAAATATGAATTACAAATTAATTCATTTGAATTTATGCAAATTTTAAAAAAAAAATCTACTCTAATTTATCACGAACTTGAAAAGCATAAACATTCGCATTATGCATGTAAAAATAACTTTTTTTGAATTGAGGGTTCTTCTACATTTTAGAACCAACCTGGAACCAAACTCAGTGATTTTGGCAAAAATATAGCACTTTGACTCTGCAACTTTACTGGATATTTAGCTATATCAACATCATGGGAACCACCGAAACATTTTTCCAAACGCAGTTGGAAAAAAAAATTAATTTAATTTAGCATTTAATAAATTAATATTTAATTTAGTTATTTTGTTAATGTTAAAAGGAAAGAAATATATCTTAAAGCAAAATGAGTTTTTATGTACATTATAATTGTTTAAACATGTAATTTCTTAATCACTTAATTTTGTGTAATTTTTATTTTATGATAATTTTTATTTTGTAGGATCTAAAGTTTTACATTGATGTCACTTTTCAAAGCATGTGATTGGTGGTCCACAATATGTGGAGCTGATGAAGAGTTTGATAGAGGCTCTTTGGCCATTGCTAATATTGACAACAGCACAGAAAAATCAGGTGGTTGAAAGATTTTAAATAAATTATATTCAATTATTAATATAAAGAAAGTTTAAATTGAAAATTTTTTCTAATTCAGAGTTTTAATGGTTGCATTTTATGTTAAATATTTTCTATTGTGTTTTATTTTTGCCTGTTTTTATAATTATTTTAAAATAAACGTTCCATTTAAAATGATTTTTAGTTATTTTGTTTTTAAATTTTAACTACATAGTTAATGATTTTTGTTAAATATATTCAATACATTAAACTAATTTTAGCTGTTAATTCGGTCCTGTAAGAGATCAATAATTAAAAGAATATCCTCGTTCTTACCCACTGTTAATAGTCCATGTTAATTCCTATTAGATTTTCAAAAAAAAGAAAGAAAAAAAATGCTTTAAAATGTATGAAGCAAAAAAATTAATATGATATTACGAAATGTAGGGCCTTATTTTTAAAGTAGTCATTAAAGTAAAATTAGATGAACTATCACTGTGTTTTTTTTAATTTTTTATTATTGGATGTTGTCTTTCATTATTTTAACTCAACATTAAAAAAAAGCTTTTAAACATTAGTTCTAAGAAAGAAAAAGAACAGTGCTCATAAATAGAAACAGAAGCAATAATTTAAGCTATTCCTTGCGGTTTGACAATTTGATATCATTGCTCTCGAAACATATATTTATCAGCTAGTGTGATATAACCTATGATGAATTATATCATTTATGATTTGCCTTTCCTAGAATTCATCCTAGTGATAAAGCTGTATACCTAAGTGGCACTTTAATGTGTTTCGGTTTTTATAAAAATTTATTATTTGTAATTATTACATACCTGGCTTACTTACCTTTTTCCTGCACAGAAACGGGTAATTCACCAGCTTTTCTTCACTGAGGCATGCAAATGCATCACAATTTCTTTCTTGTTCAGATTGCCTTGGAAAATGAAATTGACATACTATTAATTTGTCCTAAGATTAAATTGATGATGGCTGGTCATATGATCATTAGTTGGTTGCCAAAAACAGCTCGTTAATATAATTACTTTAAAAATGTATAGTAACTTCATCATCATTGAAAAACTCATTGAGAAAATGTTTAGTAAAGAATCTGTAGTTAATATAAGCAGAGTTTGATCAAACTCCCTATATGGCTATTAAAGTGTTAAAAAGTAGGACTATAGGTGAATTTATTGTTAAAATGTGTTAATTAACCAGAAGCACTTTTAATATATTCTATTTTAGACTAGTTTCATGATTAGTTATTAAATGAAAAACTATGATTTTTGCATTGATTTCAGACAAAATTATTACCGGAAGTCTCAGTGGTATCCTAAGAATATATATACCTCAACCTATAAAGCAGGAAGATGGAAGTTACTCTTCATTCCGAGCAGATGATTTACTTCTGGAAGCACAGCTTAAAGCTCCTATTATACAAGTTGCTGCTGGAATCTTATCATCGTGAGTTATTGTTTATTTTTCTCAGTAATACCTTGAAATGCTGATAAGTTTTTCACTTGTATTTTAACTAACCAAAATTCCCATGGATATTTTATTAAATAATTTTGTGGTGATTAACAAATATGTCATTGTATTGCAAAAAATTTGCTGATGTAGTTTATATTTTTTTAATGCTATTAAATATTGTGTGCACTTTGTTGTCTCATTTCCAAGCAATCACTTGAAAATGAATTATTCTCAAAACACAATGAATTATTTTTGATGAATGAAATTTTTTGCATATTTCACTTTTAAAACTTTTTTATTTTGTTCACTAAATTTGTTAACCACTTAATGCTTGAAGCAAATAGTCTGCTCATAAATCATGTTAAAGGTGAGAGAAATAATAGCTTGGATAAAGTATTATAGCTTGAACATAATATGAACATAACATAATATAGCTACTATGAACATAATATAGCTACTACATACATAACATAACATAATATAGCTTTAAATGAACATAATATAGTTACTAAAAACCATATTATACAAAATAATTATAAAGATTTATGTAATTAATTTGATCTTAAGATTACTTACATAAAGTAATTTTGGGAGGATATTTAAATTCTTGAAAATATTAGATTTAATATAATATTTTTAAACTCATGAAATGAGTTATAAATAATTTTTAATGAAAACAAAATGTGTTGAAAAGGAAATGTGTTAATTACTTTTACTACATTTATTAAATGTTATGTTGTGCCACAATTTTTTTAATTAATCGTTTATTTTGAATAATTCTTTTTTATTCATATCCACTATAAATGAACATGACTAAAAAATTTATTTTATTATTTTATATTTTTTTATGTGTGCTGGCTGAATAAAATTGATTCTGTGTAGGCTTAGCAAAATTAAATTACAATTTTCTCTTATTAGCCAGCTAATTGAAAAATTTCTTCTGCACTCATAAAAATATCAGTAAAAAACTCTCTCCAGAATATCTTTATTTAGTTTTTTCCCCATTATTAAGAACTGTTACTAAATAATGAATCAGTGGCATTTCATACTTTTTATTTGACGAAACTCAAAAGTGTTGTTTGCAGTTGTATAAGCATTTGTCCTTTTGTTGTGACACAAGCCCCCCAATACCATGTTCGAAAAAAATAACATTGGCTGCTGTGACATTGAACCGGTTGCACATACATTCCTTGACTGTATCAACTGATGTCCTTGTAGTGCTTCTTTGAGCTCATGTAAAATTGTGAAGTTATAATCGACAGATCTAGTATCAGTAGTTCAACTCAGGATAACTCTTAGCTTTTGTTTAAAATTTATTTATTTCCTTGACTTGCCATAAAAGGACTTCTCAAGACATTTTACTTGGACCTTTTGACCTTTGTTAATGTCTCCAAGTACTGTTGATCATTGATTATGGTTCCAGAAAATTGATAAAAAAATGGTCCTTTGCAGCCCATCGTTCGCTTAAAGAACTGATAGCTGCTCAGTTATTATTCTTTTATCCTTGTTTCCATCACAAGTGCTGCCATCTCTAATGCAAAGCAGATTAATCCTTTATGTCACTTCAGCTATGTCATTTCATGCCTGTCTTCATTTCTCTAAACGAAATAGTTTTGATTTAAAGCCTTTACATAATTGTTCATTGACTGTAATTACTATTTTTTACTTCTAAATTTAGAAGAAATAATTGTAAAACTGTTTATGATATTCAGCATTGTGTGTTTTACACTGGTATCACACAGCACCATGGGAATTCTATTTAAAAACCTTTTTAAATGTTAATTTTTAATGATAATTAGATAATAATTAGTTTGTATTTTTCTTCTTTCTTAGGACTTCCTCTTCTCTTCAGTTAGCTGTTCTACACCCTTACAAGTTATCTGTATTTTCAATTTCTGGTAATTTTAATTTATTAGTGTTTCAAATTTTATTTTAAAAGTAGTACTATGCAAAGTTACTCATTTTCTTGTGTGATTTTAAATTTTTAAGTCTTTTTTCTCACTATCATGACTTTGTTTCTTTTTAAAAAAATATTTTGTAAATCTTTTCAAATATTTACAAAGTTTTTTTTTGTAGGTGTCATCATTTGTTCTTCTAAAAGTCATTAATTGAGTTTCTAACACTTTATTGTATGCTATATACTAATTATATATTAAGTTATATACTAAGAACACCAAATTCGTGTACTATTTTTGTGAATTATAATTAACTTAGAATTATGTTTACAGTCAGTAATAATTGCATTATTTAAAAGAACTCATAATAAAAAGACAATTTTCGGAGATTCTAGTTGTTGCAAATCATTTAAAAGTTTGCACCTTTGTGCACATTCTATTACATAAAATTTTTTGTTTTTCCAGATTTTGTTTTACAATTATAAGTTTTTAATGATATTATGCCTAAGCATTTCCTTGTTACTTGGGGAAAAGTCAAGATGAAAACTGGATCTAGTTCATTGTTCAATATTTCAATTCATAAAACTGTTCAATACATAGTTCAATTGTTCAATGCATAAAACTTGAAATTTTATACCCAGTGATAAATTTTTGTTTTTATCATTTTCTTGGTGTCAAATTTTTTTTAAAAAAAACTATAGGAATATATAATCATAGTTTATTAAAAGTTATTGATTCATTCTTAACGTTATAAAACTGCCAAAGTTATTCTAAAATATTTTTTCAGACTTATTGAATCTTTAGTACTTGTAACAGTAATAACTAAATTATAATTTAAAAAAAATTCACAAATATCTTTTTGATGTAGCTGGATGTTGATAAGGGTGAAACTCATCTCAAAGTTTGTAATTAAAATGCTGTGTACAAATTGTTATTTATTTGAAAAATTATTTAATATATCAATATTTTGCTTGATTTCAATATAAATGATTTTTCAATTTTTAAAATTTATTTTATGTGCATCACACAGTTATAGATATTAATATTTTTTTCTAAAGAAAAAAGAAATATTTTAAAAAATGAAGCAAGTAACTATTTTTACATTAAATTTAACTGCCCAAATCAAAATTTTTGATGGTTTTCTATTGATGGACCAACATAATCTTGATGGTAGCCATCAATAATTCCAGCATGAACCATTATATTTTTGATGGTAACCAACAGAAGTAACCATCAGCCCAATGTAGGAATTTGGACTGATTTATAATGGTCTAACATAAGATTAACAATTTGTTTAGATGGTTTGTTTATGTTTAACCATTCAAAATTTTAATTATAGCTTCTTAGAAATCAAATATTGGAACGATTATGAATCTCTATCATCCCAATGTAGGAATTTGGATTGATTTATTTTGGGCCAACATAAAAACCGCCAAATTGTTTGATGGTATATTCAATAGCGTCATAACTTTCTTACTGAATTAGCAAGAATTATTATTAAACTATCATGGAAATGCCTTATTGTACCATCAAGCATCATCACAAATTTCCATCATAGTATCTTAGAAATTAAATTTTGGAACGATCTTGAACAACCATCATCCCAATGTAGGAATTCGGACTAATATATGATGGACTAACATTAAAAAATATATGGCTTTGGTGGTATATTCCTGTGAACCAACAAGACTACCCGTTAAAAAAATCATGGAAATGTATAGTTGGAACCATCATGGATTGTTGGTCCATGAGAATCAAACTTCTCTTGATGGTTAACCATCATAGTATTAAGGTAGCATTTTCCATCATGGAATGATGGAAATTTGTTGGCATATAAAAAACCATGAACGCATAATGGAAAACATTGGATGATGGCAACCATCAAATGATATGGGACCTTCATTAATCGCACTGAAACCAACATAAACCATCCAAATTTTTTGTTATGTAAGATAATCAGCCTCTTTCTTTTATTAAGCTGTACAAGGAAGTGTGGAGCATGGGACCCAGAGTAAATTATCTCTCATATATGAACACAATCTACAAAGGCATGCATTTTCCCTTACCATTGGACGTTTTGGTGGGATTCAAGGTATCAAAAATTACAATTTTATACTAATAAAAATTGTTATAATGCATCATATTGTGTTTTTTTAAACACTTTTTTGTATTGATTAATCCTCTATTAATCTAGAATGTTTTGTAAACATAAAGTGTGAATCCAAAATCTGTTTTATGAGAAAAATAAGCTTATATTTTTATGAAGTGTTAACTTTTAGGATTATTAGATAATATTCTTTTGCAGAATGTTTGTCTTGAACTAAGTCATAGAAAATTGCTACATTAGTTTATTGTAAACAGCATTTAATTCATTCCATTTTGGTTAGGAATCACTTCTAGCAATGCCAAACTATTAGCGCATCTGGAAAGATTACATTTCATTTAATGGAATTTTTTTTTATCCATAAGTATTTGTTTGGCTATAATGAAAGAGAAAAACATTAAGCTTAATTTCCTCTTGCATTAGGAGAATTCTCAAAATATTTCCTTTATTAAAAAAGTAGACATCTAAATGCTATAATCATTCATAGGAAGTTCATACAATAATAAAAAATAGTCTTGGTGCCAAAATATAAATATTAAAATATTTTCTCAAATGTGTTTTTATTTAAAAAAAAAATTCAAGTTTATACTAACTTTGGATTAGTTAGGTTTCCAGAGATAAAAATTATTTCATCATTTTTCATCCTTTATTCATCATTTTTCAAAGTGACATCCTTGCTCTAAATTATCGAACACTAAAAACAATTAAGACTATTATGTGATTTTGTGTATCCTGTTTTAATCAAAAGGTGTTTTCTGATACCTATATGTTTAAATGAAAATAACTGCTAAAACTCTTAAGATATCAAATCATGAGGTAAATATTGATTACTTGAGCAATATACTTATTGATATTTACCTCTTTGCAGCTACATTATTGTTAATTTCTTAGAACTAGTATAGCAATGATTGCACTAAAAGGCAACATGACAAAAAACATGCGAATATCAAAATAATACAGCAATTCTTGTATTTTTCTTTGCTACTGAAATAAAAATACTTTAACGTGATTGTAATCGATATATTTCTGCAAAACTGTATTGATATTTAAAAATAAGATTCTTTTATATAATCTTTCAAGGTGTCAGAAAACACCTCAATATAGAAAAAGGCATGACAACATGATAATTCCAAGATCCAGAATGACCTAAAGCAAAATAATAGCACTGAAATAACAGCTATAGTACGAAAATTTAAACAAAAATAGTTGTAGTGAAATAATTAAATTTTGGGAAGAAAAACCTCTTTGCGGAGAGATAACTAAAATTAAAATTTAAAGTGTATTTTGGTACTGTTTGGTAGAAATAATATTAAAGTACTTAATAAATAACAATACTTAATAAATGTTTGCATGTTAAAATAAATTATCTTTTAATAAGATGAAATGTTGCTAAAACATTATGATGAAACTATCATAAAATATAAAGTTTATATAGGATGATTTTATTGTGCCGAATTGTTGATGTAAATTATTTTATGAAGCTAGTTATAGTGTCAAAAAAGGTATTATATAAAACCTTTTCTAATGCTTAGTGTACTAAGTCAGTTTTGTACTTGTTATAAATAATTTTATTTCATCTGAATTTTTAGCATTTTACTATCATTCATACAATTCCTTTTTCATATTTAGGAAAAGACATGATATGCATTTACTGCTTAGATGGGACTCTTTGTTTTTTTGAACAAGAAAGATTTTCATTCAGTCGATATCTTCCTAATAGTTTATTACCCGGACCAACCAGTTACATACTCAAAACAGATTCTTTTATTACAGTAAATGGATTTTCTGTTGAAAGTTACAGGTAATCATTCTGAAANGAAAAGTGGATATAATTCATTGTTCAATATTTCAAATTAATGCATACAAAACTTGTAATTTTAGACCCAGTGCTAAATTTTTGTGTTAAGCATTTTCTTGGTGTCAAATTTAAAAAAAATTTTTTTTTTGAAATTTATAATCATAGTTTATTAAAAGGTATTGATTTATTCTTAACATTATAAAACTACCGAAGTTATTCTAAAATATTTTCAGATTTACTGAATCTTTAGTACTTGTAACAATAATAATGAAATTATAATTTTAAAAAAAATTCACAAATATCTTTTTCATGTAACTGGATGCTTATAAGTGTGAAACTCATTTCATAGTTTGTGATTAAAATGATGTGTTCAAATTGTTATTTATTTGAAAAATATTTAAATATATCAATATTTTGCTTGATTTCAATATAAATAATTTGTAAATTTGTAAAATTTATTTTGCATACATCACACAGTTGTAGATATTAATATTTTTTTCTAAAGAAAATAAATATTTTAAATAATGAAAGAAATAACTTTTTTTACATGAAATTTAACTGCCCAAGTCAAAACTTTGATGGTTTTCTATTGATGGACCAACATAATCTTGATGGTAGCCATCAATAATTCAAACATGAACCATTATATTTTTTGATAATAACCTACAGAAGTAACCAGCACCATGTAGGAATTTGGACTGATTTATAATGGTCCACCATAAGATTAAAAACTTGTTTTGATGGTTTGTTTATGTTTAACCATTAGAAATTTTAATCTTAGTTTTTTAGAAATTAAATATTAGAACAATTACAAACCTCCATCATCCCAATGTAGGAATTCGGATTGATTTATTATGGGCCAACATAAAAACAGCCAAATTGTTTTGATGGTATATTCAATGGCATCATAACCTTCCTGCTGAATGAACAAGAGTGAATGAGATTATTATTAAACTATCATGGAAATGCATTGTTGTACCATTATGCATAATCACGAATTTCCATCGTAGTATCTTAGAAATCAAATGTTGGAACGATCATGAACAGCCATCATCCCAACGAAGGAATTAGGACTGATATATGATAGACCAACATTAAAAAACAAATGGTTTTGGTGGTATATTCCTGTGAACCAACAAGGCTACCTGTTAAAAAAAATCATGGAAATGTATAGTTTGAACCATCATGGACCGTCACGGATTATCATGGATTGTTTATCCAAGAGAAAAAAAACTTCTCTTGATGGTTAACCATCATAGTATTAAAGTAGCATTTTCCCACATGGAATGATGGAAATTTGTTGGCATATAAAAAACTATGAACGCATAATGGAAAAATTGGATGATGGTGACTATCAAATGATATTGGACCTTCATTAATCGCGCTGAAACCAACATAAACCATCAAAATTTTTTGATGGGATCATCAAGAATTTTGACTTGGGTGTACATCTTTTTTGTTATGTATGATAATAAGCCTCTTTTTTTCCATTAAGCTGTACAAGGAAGTGTGGAGCATGGGACCCAGAGTAAATTATCTCTCATATATGAACACAATCTACAAAGGCATGCATTTTCCCTTACCATTGGACGTTTTGGTGGGATTCAAGGTATCGAACATTGCAATTTAATACCAATAAAGATTGTTATAATGCATTATATTGTGTTGTTTTAAGTACTTTTTTGTATTGATTAACCCTTTATTAATTAAGAATGTTTTGTAAGCTTAAGGTGTGAATCCAAAATCTGTTTTATTAGAAAAATAGGCTTATATTTTTATGAAGTGTTAACTTTTAAGATTATTAGATGATATTCCTTTGCAGAATGTCTATCTTAAGCTAAATCATAGAAAATTACTACATTAGTTTATTGTAAACAGCATTTAATTAATTCTATTTTAGTTAGAATGCCAAACTATTAACACAGTTGGAAAGATAACAGTTAAAATATTTTTTTTTTTATCCATAATAAATCTTTGCTTGGTTGCAATGAGT
The DNA here is from genome assembly GCF_043381705.1 of Parasteatoda tepidariorum. NCBI lineage: Eukaryota > Metazoa > Arthropoda > Arachnida > Araneae > Theridiidae > Parasteatoda > Parasteatoda tepidariorum. The sequence continues at coordinate 23,620,284 of NC_092210.1, forward strand.
GACAGAAACATTTAGCTTAGTTTTCTCTTAAATTAGGAGAATTCTCAAAATATTTCCTTTATTGAAAAATAGGTATCTAAATGCTATAATCATGCATAGGAAATTTAGACAATAATAAAAATGAGTCTTAGTGCCAAAATTAAAATATTTTTATAAATAAAAATGCAAATTTGCACTAACTTTTGATTAATTAGGTTTCTACAGATAAAAACTATTTCATAATTTTTCATCCTTTATTCATCATTTTTCAAAGTGACACCTTGCTCTAAATTATTCAACACTAAAAACAATTAAGACTATTTATAATGTGATCACCTATATGTTTAAATGAAACTAACTGCTAAAACTCTTAAGATATCAAATCATGAGGTAAACATACATTACTTGAGCAATATACTTATTGATATTTACCTCTGTGCAGCTACATTATTGTTAACTTTTTAGAACTAGTTAAAGCAATGAATGCACTAAAAGGCAACATGACGAAAAACAAAATAATACAAAAATTCTTGTATTTTTCTTTGCTACTGAAATAAAAAATACTTTAACGTGATTATAATCGATATTTTACTGCAAAACTGTATTGATATTTAAAAATAAGACTCTTTTATATAATCTTTCAAGGTGTCAGAAAACACTTCATTATAGAAAAAGGCATGACAACATGATAATGCCAAGATCCAGAATAACCTAAAGCAAAATAGTAGCACTGAAATAACAGCTATAGTACAAAAATTTAAACAAAAATAGCTGTAGTGAAATAATTAAATTTTGGGAAGAAACACCTCTTTGCGGAGAGATAACTAAAATTAAAATTTAAAGTGTATTTTGGTACTGTTTGGTAGAAATAATATTAAAGTACTTAATAAATAACAATACTTAATAAATGTTTGCATGTTAAAATAAATTATCTTTTAATAAGATGAAATGTTGCTAAAACATTATGATGAAACTATCATAAAATATAAAGTTTATATAGGATGATTTTATTGTGCCGAATTGTTGATGTAAATTATTTTATGAAGCTAGTTATAGTGTCAAAAAAGGTATTATATAAAACCTTTTCTAATGCTTAGTGTACTAAGTCAGTTTTGTACTTGTTATAAATAATTTTATTTCATCTGAATTTTTAGCATTTTACTATCATTCATACAATTCCTTTTTCATATTTAGGAAAAGACATGATATGCATTTACTGCTTAGATGGGACTCTTTGTTTTTTTGAACAAGAAAGATTTTCATTCAGTCGATATCTTCCTAATAGTTTATTACCCGGACCAACCAGTTACATACTCAAAACAGATTCTTTTATTACAGTAAATGGATTTTCTGTTGAAAGTTACAGGTAATCATTCTGAAAACATAAAAGTTTAGGCTGTTAACAGATTTTTATAAAATAATTTTGTTAGAAAATTTTATTTTTTAAAAATATTTTACTGGTTTTTAATGCTTTGTTCAAAATGATTTATTTTGCAATTTTCGTTGGAATCCATTATTGTTGATATTATTAGTCTATTATTTTATTTTTCTTTACTAAGTAGTTTATTATTTTGTAAACCCATTTTGTATACTGTTTTGTATTTTGTATTCTGTGATTCTAATCTGACAAATACACTGAAATATGTGTGTTTTATTATATTTGTTCATACTTATTGTTTTAAAAGTTAATTTTTTTCTGTTCATAATCAGAATTTATTTTATAAAAATTCATGTTTAGTTTCCCTGAAAATAATGAATGAAAAGTTTTAATCCAAGTGTTAAAATAAGTTCTTTGTGTACTATTTTCTGCATTGTGAAACTAGCAATTAAAAATGTAGTGCTTAACAGCGTTTATGGGACAAAGTCCTGGAATTATGGGATAAAGTCCTGGCTGGTGGCTAGGCTTATAACAGATATAATTTTATCCCTTCTTATTCAATATAAAGTGAGTTTTAAATTCTTACAATTTAAATTAACTACCACTACTATAAGTTTATAGCCCTCATTGTTACCTTGTAAAAACAGCTCTTAACTTTTAAAGCCTTTTTTAAAAAATAATTACTTTGATAAAATGTACCAAGTGATTTTTGCAAATAACGATATAACATTATGAATTTATTTGGATTCATTAGTTTATTCTTTAAGAATAAGAACAATACTCATAAAACAAGTTTGAAATCCGGAATCAAGTGGTTTGTCAATTTTCGTAAACAGACATTTTGAGCTGTGTCTATATTTGTAAAATATGTTCTAGCATGGCTTTTATTCAGCAATTGCAGTATTATTTCACTTTTAAGTCCTAGATTTTGCTTGAAATGTTCGTTCTTTCACCTTATAGTCCTTAGTAGTAAACTTATATTGGTTGTAAATATTTATAGTCAGTGCTAGAAAAAAACCCGGAACATCGTAAATGACTTTTGATAAAATGATTGTAATTTGAATTGTATTTTTACATCATTTTAAAGAATGTAATTTTATTCATTTATCTTTGAGCAACATCAGTCAATTAGTCCCTGAGAAATCAAATTTTGAATTTATATGACTGTTTTAAAATTCGATTTCTCAGGAACTATTCCACTCATTTCATTCAAGTTTTGTATTTTTCCATATAAAATTACATTCTTTAAAATGTGTAAACTTTACAATTAGACATTTTTTCAATTATTATTAAATAAAATAATAAAAAAATAAATAATTATAAAATTTTTTTTGATTAAACAAATTTTTAAATTGCGTGCGAAACTTTTGAATTAATTTAAAAATTCTCTTAGACATAGCAAAATAAGCAAAAAGTAAAATTGACTTTAAGGAGTCCCAACTATCAACCCCTCTCCTGACTAAACTATTGTAACTATGACATATTTTCTACATTGTGGCTACTACAAATAATTTGATGATCAGAAAAATGTTTATCATATATTTATTCCGATATTCAGAGAAAGTACATTTTTGTGTCTGATTACATAACTTTTATATAATAAATTAAGCAAAAGTTGAAACATATGATTTTTTTGTGTATAAACATTTTTAAAGATTCAATAAGCTAGGTTATATATACAAATGAATAGTTTGTAGCATTTAATTTTACATAATTATTAAATACTCATTATGTGGTTTTTGAAGTTTATGATTTTTTTTATCAAGCCATTACCGGGATGGCTACCAAAATCAAGGGTGTGTGGTACATAAAATCATCGTAAACTTGAACGATATTTTGATTTTATTATGTAAAAATCGAAAACATTATTGCCCAGTTGTGTGCTGATTCAAACCTACAATAATATCTCACATACTAATCATGTAAATAAGTAAAAATTGTTTGTTGGTACAATTCAATATAATTGGTGTAATAGAGTTTTTATGGATTTTTATTTAAGTTCTTGAAGCAGACAGATTTTTTTAAAATGGATTTTTTAACAAGTCCTTACATATCACTGTATAAACTGTGCTATGCCACACTGTGGCAATCATGCCTCAGGTTAATCATCCTTTTTATATTTAAAGTATCAAAAAATAAAATACTTAATATGTTTAATCATTTATGCTTTTAACATCACTCTCTCTTAATAATTATTATTATTTTGTTCAATTATAGATTCCAGGCATTAGCTTCTGCAACAGATGACTCAAATGAAAATGAGTCCTCTGGATTCAAAGGAAAAAAAGTCAAAGTATGATAGCTTTTTAATGTAATTTTACATAATAATTTTTATATATTATTTAAGTAAATTTTTCTCTAAGTCAAAGTCATTCTTTTTAAAAAATATGCAGCCTGAATGGACCTATGTTTTGGAAGATACTGCATTAGACATTGCTGTAGTTGAAGACAAGGCATCTTCTTGTCTGTTAATTTTAGGTAATTCATTGTTTACTTTCATATAAAAGCTATGTTTTTAAATTTTAAAGCCTTGGTAAAGCAGTTTTAAAAATTATCACTAATGTAACAATAAATCTATTATCTTACATTTATTCCAATGTTGTTTTTGTAATTATAGAATCCTTTGATAAAGGACTTAAATTAAATAGATTTATGTGCTTTTAAAATTTTTCTAATTTATAAAAAACAAACAAATGTTTGACTTAAATATGTTCATATTTATATCAGCATTTATTTCATATGATTTTAATTCTACAAATAGTCTAAAATTGTTTTTCATTTAAATAATTGGAACTATAAAAGCTGCACTAGCTAATTTGTTAGCCATATTATTATTGCAACATCTCATGTTATAACATTTATTTTACATGTATAACAGGGTACCCCAAAAATGATTGACAATTTAAAAAACAGACTTGTGTTCTTTCTCAGAATATCTTGGATTACGTTTTTGAATGGTCGAAACTTTCATAACATCATAACTTTAGAATTCAATCCTTTGAAATCTAAAGTTATGATGATACATAAAAAGTCGATGCCGGATGGGGTTATTCAGTTGACTCTTGGGCAGGGCCGGCTTATGCATGTCGCGGCCCCTAGGCAATACTCGTCTCGCCCCCCCCCTACCGTCTTCTAACTTCCTAATATATTTTTTCGCTAACACAACACTTTATTCATAATTACGCTGTTTTTTACTACATAGGTATATTATCACATTATTCAATAAAAATATTGAATCAAACGAAAAGAATATAAGTAATTAATATATGCATTTAAAAAAAATCATACAATAAGCTTAAATATTAACTCTTCTAACTTTTTTTGTTACAAAATCGTTCAAGACATCCTGAAAGTTAACCTTTTCCAATACATCATTTTNCACAACATTATATATTTTTAATTTTTTTGGCAGTTTAATAAATGCTTCATATTGTGTTTAGTTTGGTTCCTATTACATGATCATTGCTTTGCAGCTTTTAACAGCATAACATATTTCAGTAAAATGTCTTTTTGACTTCTTGTGCCCCTATACAGAATTCTTAATTTTGTCTAATATTGGGTAAAATCCCAAGAATTATAAAAATTTAAATGGTATTAGCCAGAAATTAAACACTGTTTACAAAATACTAGTGATTAAGCCTAAATTCATTATTTTGAAGGAATGAATCTTCCAAAATGCTAAAGCTTTCCTAAACCAGACGTGATTCGAAAAAAAAGAATTCAAAATGTTTGTTTGCTACAAAAAAAAAAAAACAAACAAAATCTTGACACAAAAGTGTAAGTGTATTAAGGTATCATAACATACCTTAAGTAATAACAAAACCATATTACCAAGAAAATTTACTTTATTATAAATGTTAGTTTTCAATTCAACCAATATCTATCTGTATTTAAACTAATCTGCGTCTTTCAATTGAAGTCTATCACTTTTCAAATCTATTTAAATTTATCTTTGCAAATCTAAAATTTTTGTAGTATTGTTAATGTTTACACACTCGACTATGGTTGATGCATTTTTTATCATTCCTATTTGACATTTAATATCTTGTAACAAGAAACTACTTTTCATATAATCAATTTTAACGTATTGAAACACACTGTACACAAAACAGGAAAAATAACATATTTGAATTAAAATGCAGAAAAAGCCTCTATTTAACAATGCTCATCAGATGGTCAAAAATGTTGTAAATAATTGGTCGTCTCTGTATTGAGGGCTTGAAAATCTCCATGAAATCTGGAATTTAAATTCGTACAAATATAGTTAAATTTTTTAAATACCTGAGACAGTTTAAAATTTAAATGTAATTTATTTAGTAACGAAGAAAAATGTAATTATTTCAATGAAAAAAAATCCGATATTTGTGTTTGTTTAGTTTTATTGCCTTAAAGTATACTTTGAATTTTTCAACAATGTATACTAGATCCGAGTTGGACAGTATAAGTTAAACTTGCACTAAACTAAGTTCCAATTTATTTATTAAAGCCTTTATTAATTATGTTTTCAGAGCATCATGGATATTTGTTGATTCTTATTGTTACATCCAATCAAACACTTTTGGTTTATCATGAAACTCAATTAAAATGGGCTGTTCAATTGATGTTTCCCCCCGTTAGTATAAATCGAGCATTTTTCACGTAAGTAATCAATATTTGAAATTACTTTTTTTGTGTGTTTTGATTTTTCATTTATATAAAAAAAAACGCACGTGTATGATATGACTATTGATCTTTTTTATGTTGTATAAATTGGATAACAAATTATTTATAACGAAATGCAAAATATTTTGAGCAAAAAGTATATGTAGGGCATTTGGTAATGTTCTAAAATATATTGTTAGAATCCTTATGAAAATTAAAACAAAAAAGTGTATTAATCTGGGATCTCAAATCCAAATTTAATGTGGGAAAAACAAATATATTATCAAAATTCGGCAAATCACATTGCAGATAGACATTTGAAATAAACAGCAAGACTAGTTTCATTGCAGATGTTAAGAGACAATTGTTAGAAACACCTTTAAGTTTCAACTTTAGGTTAAACCTGTTTTGATGTTTTTTACAACCACTCTGTAATTCTACTGTAATTTCTCAGATTTAAAAAATGTTTAAGTTTTTACTTTGCTTAAATATTCGATTATTATTACATCCAAGGTGTGTACTTTTTGGTTTTCATTTTTTGATGAGGGCTCTAAAAATATATATTAAGGACAGTCTTTGAAAAACACCCTGTATAAGAAATTTAGATTCTTGAAACTAGCTATCAGGTTAGGAAAAAAAGCAAATTAGTTTTCATTTGTTGAAACTAAAATGAATTTATTCTGAGCTGCCATTAAAAAATATTCATTTAAACATTTGACCCAGGACTATTTATAATTCTGTGGCTCCACAAATTGATTTATGTATATACATAAACTTTGATAGTGCCTGAATACATATCAATAAATGTTATTACATAGCAAACCATCTTAATTGTAGTCTATTAGATCAAAATCTACTAGATTCTGGTAGATCTATCTAAATCTAGTAAAATAATCTACTGGAACAAAAGCTCATAATATCTAAAGGCTCAAAGCGTTCGCCTTCCAATGAGGCGAACTGGGTTCAAATCTCAGCGATGGCTGGTCTATACGAATTCCGCATCCGGTTTGCATCGACCACAGTGCTGACGTGAAATATCCTTAGCGATAGACGGATCATGGGTTAAAGTCCCCTTGCCTTCAGGCTAATCGTGGGAGGTTTGTGGTCTTCCTTTCCATGTAATGCAGGTTAGTTCCATCAAAAGGTCTTCTACAAAGGTAAATTTATCCCAACACTCGATCCAGGAGTTACCTTGTAATCTGGATTGGGTTTAAAATTACAAAGCTACATAATTGTAAATACGAAAATTGGTTCGGCTGTTTAACGACAGTTATAAATTAAAACAATAATAATACTAATATCAAATGCATAAGTTTTGTTTTTAATCATAATTTTTGAATAAAATTATTTAAATGTGTACTTAATTTTGCTTAATTCTTAAGCAAAAAATTTTTGATAAAAAATTATTAAATTGTAAAATAAGCAAGATGACAAAAAATTTTTAATCGAAAGTTGGGTTTCTTTTATTAAGTTTTTAACAGGAATCCTAATTTTAACTGTTAAAAAAAAATCTAGGGTATTAAATTTGGAATTTATCTTGAATTCAATATTAGGAAGTGTATCTTGAATTCAATTCAGTATAGAGGAATAACAATATGTTTTTACTTAATATGTTTGATTCAAAATATTTTTAACCATTTTATTATTTATTCGAAACTTGTTTTGCGTAATGATATTCTTGCTTTCTCATCCATTTTTTTAAAATATTTTGAATACTGTATGGAACTCTGAGGGTATGAATTTTCCTATAAGCTCAACAATTTAAGTTTTAACATTGTTTATATTATCTTATTTAATCTATTAATTATTCCAAATGTAACTATTTTCCTTGCAAAAAGCTGCATGTTACACCTGTCATAGTTTACATATTTTAAATCAAAAATACAGAATTTTGATATTTTTTTATTATTAATGGTTGTAATAATTAAGCAACAGTGGTGAGTAATATTTTATTATTATGACTATTATTATTTTCTGTAGCATAAGATTTTTTCGTAGGTCTTAGATGCTCTCACTGATTTTAAATCTGCTCTCAGTGTTCCTCTCCATGTTACAGATTTTTTTAAAATGTCATTTTTAGTGCATTTTTTATCAACATGTACAAGTTTTAAAACGTTACTTATAACTAGAGGTCGCATAACTGTTGTGACAAAATTCTAGGTGAGTCAGGATTAAAATTAATTAAAATTACAGAAGAACTTATGCCCAGAAATGTCGTCATAAGCCGCTAGGGGTACTTTCCGTATTATGATTTGTTTCTTTGTGTGCTTTTGAACAGGTTATACTAGAGAAGCGCCCCTAGCTGTGTATGAAGACACTTCCGGGCATGGGCTCTTATGCAGTTTTAATCCTGATAACGTGACCTAACTCCCCTAGAAGTTTGTCACTACATTTACGTGTTTCCCTGTTATATTTTCTTTTAAACTTGTGCATATCTTAAATAAATAGGCTAAAACTGTTGTTTAAATCTGTAGCTTCAGGAGCAAAACTAATTGATTCTACATCCGCATTAGGCAATTATTTGCTGAAATGAAACAAAGAATATATATCCCCCATTACAGTTTATAACCATTTAGAAAAATGTATTTCTTGTAGAGATATCAAAGGAATTTTAACGATGATATCTGAACAAGGCAACTTGAGCTGTTGCTATCTTGGAACTGAACCTTCACTGTTTGTATCACCTTTATCAGAGCCGAAAGAAATAGATTTTAAAGAAGCAGAAGAAGAAATGAATAGGTTGAAAAGAATTATAAAATCATCAAATCAAAGTAATTTTGCTTTTTTTTAAAAATTAATTTACTTAATTTTTTTTTCTTTAAAATTAATGTGATATTTTAGTTCACAGTATTTTTGTATAATTTATTGATTTTTAAGTTTTTATATGAACAAAGTAATGAACATATTACAATGTTGATTAAATTTTTATTTACTTTATACTTCATTTAATTATTGTAATTATTAAAAAGAAGGCAAGTGGGATAAATTATTATTATTATTATTTTTAGATTTACTTGGCACTCAAAAGCTTGGAAACGAAATTTCATTGTCAATTAATGTATCTAATCTTCTAAATAATGGTGAGGTAAGTTTAAATGAATTATCTGTGGTATATATATTATCAATACATTCATTTTTAGATTCATGAAAGGTTTTCATGTAGGTTTGAAAGTATTTTTTGAATGATATTTTTAAGAATTCTTTCATAAATTTTATTTTCTACTTTTTTTAAAATCAAATCAATATCGTTTATAAATTTATATTTTATTGTCAAAAGCAAAACTATTACCAAATCCTAGCGTTAATCTTATTTTAAGTAAATTTTGGTACATACTTAGATTAACTGACAAGATTAAAGCACAATATACAATTTAATATGATTCAGTATTACAGATTTTTTAGAGACGTTAATGCTTTTTTTCCCTTCTCATTTTTATAATCAAGTAGCTAGAACTGTCAATTGGAATAAAAAGCACATAATGGATATTTTTCATTTATTTATAATTGGTTCATGTTATGAAAGGAACAAAGTATAGTAAATATTGGAAAGACATAGAATCTATTAAATCGGAGTCCATTAAAGATTCTGAATTTGTTTAACTTTGAAAAGTGCATTTAGTTTATGCCTATAATAATTTAATATTACATACTTTTTGGAGGCTATAATTCAGTTATTGTATTGCAGTATTCAGGAAGTTAGAATTGTTGACTAGAAAAAAAAACTTTGAAGAGAAATTTTTTTATTTGTTCATAATTAATTTAGATATGGAATGCAGAAATTTATCAAACCGAAAAACCAAAAAATCTGATTATTCACCTAACTTAAAGCCCTTAATTATTTAAGTGTTATAAAGTGCATTCAATTCATACCTGTAAATAAATAAAATTTAATTTAATATGTGCTTTTATTTTGACAAATATTGCAATAGTTATTGCTTTCTGTTCTATATTCAATGAAACTGCTTAAAAATATAATTTATTCATGTTCTTAATCTGATAAGTATTGCAATAGTTATTGCTGTTTGTTTGCATATTTGACAAAATCAGTAAGTAAAATGTAATTTATCCATTTTTGTATTCTGACAAGTGTTACTATAATTATTGCTGTTTCTATTTTTGGCAAATTTAGTAAATGAAATGTACATTATTCCTGTTCTTATTCTGGCAATTATTGCAATAATTATATCTGTCTGTTTATATAGACATAACTAGTAAATAAATTGTAATTTATTCATGTTCTTATTCTGACACGTATTGCAATAGTTATTGCTATCTGTTAATATATTTGACAAAATTAATGACACAAGTTCAGTTCTAAACTTCATAATCAGTTACATAAAATTTTATGAAATGTATTTGTGTAAAAAAGTAATATTTAAATTGTGCTTTATATTTCAGACTTCAGAAATTGGAGATATTGAAGGGAATTCACATTCTCCTTTCCCATCTGTGCCTGTAAAAGTAAATATATTTTTGATGTAAAGAGTTTTTGTAATTATGTGTAAGTTTTGTTCAGATTGCAATAAATCAGTGTTTATTTTCTTCCTACTGTGTTGAATATTCACCTTCGTAACACTCAAATAAGCCATCGGGGGAGAAGACCGGTTTCATGGCTTCACTCTTCTCTCTCCTCCTCTTCTCAATTGTAGAGGAATGTACTAAGATATTTTCCCTTTCTCAATATTTTTCATAGTCACAAATATTTTTAAAAACTCTATGGTGCTTTGTTTTAGAACTATGTTCAATGTAGTTTTCAGTTTCTAACTTAAAAGTTTTTAATTTATTTGAAAATCAAGACAGAAACTAACGTACTTCCTTCTGCCATGATTCTCCACACGCTAGTGGTGAAAACATGCAAAGTGTTGCCATAGGTAGAGAATTCTGCTCTACACCACCTGTAGCCTATTTCGAACGCCTATAATATGTTCTTTACTTTTAAGTTACACATGTTGATTAATATTTTTAAATCACATTTAATTTTATTGAAAGTTACTTATTTTTCTAACTGTAGTGTAGTAATAAATTGTAATAATAATTATAATAAAATAACTAAATTAATAATCATAATTAGTTTTTGTAGTTTAAAATTATCTATTTGATCTGACAATTTTTCGTTAACGGCTGGTTCAACAAGTGGAGACTAGAATTAGCAGGCTTTAGCATGCTAAGCACTAATTCCAAATGGTTAGATCTTTAAAAGCACTAAATTTTTTTAAAACTTATGACCTTAAAATGCCTGTCTTTTTATTTTCTAGTATATTATACTTAACTTTACAATTTGTATATCTTTTTGTAAATATATATGTAGTGACTGTGTCAAAAGTATGTCTTTGATTAAAGTATTCATTTTTTAAAGTAATTTAATTCAAATTGAACTCTAAATACTTAAATAACAATGTGATTTTTTTAAAATCTCTTGATATATGTAATAGAATTTTCTACATTAATAAATTTATTTGACATTATTTAAAACAACCTTCATACATAAGTATTTATTTATGTCCTGCAGTTTTTATCCATTTGTAAAAATATCAAAATTTGGTTATTTTGCTGATAAAGGTTTAAATATTATTAATTTATTATCCCTATCAAATTGTTATCTCTTGTTGCAGATTAATCTGAAATGTCGAACTGTTGTCCATGATGTTCGGTTAATGATTCATGTTCAACTACCTTTGAAAGTCTCCCAGAATGTATTTGTATTTGGATCTGTGATAGAGGGCTCAAGTGCTGTAGTTGTAGTATCATTACAATCTCCATACCCTCCTCCAAGTTTGAAAATCACAGCTCATGCAGTATTTACAAACAGCTATGGTATGATTTGTATTCAATATTGATGTTACCAAATAGAAATAAATTTGAGATCAACAAAAAATGGAGACTTCTCTGCACGAAAATGCTATTCTATTTATCTATTATTAAATGCTAATTTACAAATTGTAAGTTATTATATCTAACAAAGACTTTTTAAGTTTTTTTAAATTTATTTTCCCCCGTACAGCAATGTNTCGGCCTTGCCCGGCCCAAGGATCGAACCAAGGACCTGTGGCACGGCAGCGCGAAGCGCTACCACTCAGCCACCGGGCGTCGAAAATGCTATTCTATTTATCTATTATTAAATGCTAATTTACAAACTGTAAGTAATTATATCTAACAAAAACTTTTAAAGTTTTTTTATTTATATTTCCCCGTACAACAATGTAATTAAAACTAACATTGAAACCTATTGCTAATGGCCTTTTTTTCCATCTTTTAGTTGCAAAGTGTCACAATTATAACCCCTACCCCATTTGTCAAAAGTCTGTCTGTATTACGTTTACATATAGTACTTGTAGCTAAAAAAAAAAGAAGGAACCATGTTAGAGACCATATTTTAAATTTTATTTTTTATTTTTAACTATGTGTTTTGACTACATTAGCAAGTATAACATTAATAATGATTATATGTATACTGAATTTGGTGTAAATAACAAAAGAATTTATCAGCAAGTAATGTAAAAATACATTATCTGCTGATTTTAGTTATTTTTATTTTTACCGAAATATGTGCAATCTCACTTCTTGTTACCTTCCCCCTTTTCACTAACCCCTCCCTTCATGGGTGACATTTTTAGTTCACGGGCCCTAACAAGCAATTAGCAATAAGTGTGATAATATGTTATTATAGAATTTTTTTTATCCATGATATTTTTTTGTTTTGTATACCTGTCAACTTTGATGCATAATTAGTTTGTTTATGTTCTACATGACTCCATGCTTGTCCTTGCATTTAGTAAGAAATAAATAGTGGAGGAATTGAAATTTTTGGGAAAGAATATAGAATGAGTCACTTAAGAGAATTGATACTTGACGAGCATGGCTTACACAAAGTAGAATGGAAAGAACAGTTGTTACAAAACTCGCGTTTCAACAACTGATCAGGATCGAGATACCCACACTATATCACTTGCAGGTATCCCATTGAAATTACAGCATGGCTCAGGTTTCAAACCATATCAAGAAGTGATTCTTGATATGGTGTTTTGATACACAAGATATGATGTTTTGTTTTCATTATTTTAAAAGAATGATAGTTTTCTTTTTAGTTGAGAGAGTCAATATTTTCTATTTGTATATTAGTCCCAAAATTAAATTATGAAAAGGAACTTATATTTTATCTTATTTGTGTTAGTTGGAACACTACAATATTAGAATATTTATTTATTACATATTAATGAGCTATAACTTATAAGATGTGTAAAATTTAAAAGCTATTTTTTAAGCATGTAGAAATTATTCTCATGTTTTGAAAATAGCAGACAATAGCCTTGTAGTTCTTAAGTTTACTATAGAAAAAACCCTATACAGATTCAAAACACTTGGTTTGTTTTTAAATAATAATGCAGAATTATTTTCTCCTCCTTTGTGACCAACTTAATTTATTTGAAATGTATAATTTTATATTACGAATTCCATATCATAAGATAGCCTATGTTCTTTGAAATGTTTCATTATATAGCTTTTCAAATGTAATTTGTAGGAGCCCCAAGAGTGATTGATGCAGCAGCTTTATTACCCTTTTGTGTAGTAGCAAAACCTTGCCCGCCTGTGAAAGAGGCAGATTTGAAAATCACCATTGATATCAATAAAAAACCTCTGCTTTTAACTGAACTTTTTCCTGGTATGAAAATTATGAATTTTTATTTCTTATTTAAGTTTTTCTGTTACATTTCTTACCCCTTTGAAGAAAAAGTAGACCATATTTTAAAGAAAAATTATTATTATTTTTTTTTATCTGTAAGCATTTCAGGAGTGTTTTAATGAAAATTATTTCAACAAGTAAATAGTGTTTTCTTCCTTATTATATTTCACAATATAATTTTAAGATATATTGTTTAGATGAGGTATACAAATCACATCTATGTATATAAACGTTTCTTTGTATGTTTCTTATAGAAATCAATTCTCAAACAATTTTTTGAACCAAATTTTGTGTAGATTCATTTGAAGACAGTCTGCTCTGTCTACTTCAAACTTTCTCAAGCCATTTCCATAAAAATTCCACCATTGTCATAGAATTAAGACCACTTTTTAATTAGAATATAAATATTTATGTTTTCAATAGTTTAAATATGGTCGTATAAGAATTTAGAATAGTAACATCTTTTGAAATTAAAATAACTACCTTTAGAGTTTATGGCATGTTCTTAATGCTAATTCATTTATAGTTTGTTTCGTTAGATTAGCATCAGTAAAACACTTTCATACAATTACATTAAAAATATTCTATAGTGTGTCAAAATGAGATTGATGAATTCAAATTTTAAAAACGATTAATGAAATAGACATACTATATCGATAAGTGAACTTGGAAACTAACATAGTAGCAGGAAAACAAAATAGATGACTTTTACTCAAAATGCTTAAGAAAAATATTGAAAATCTAATGGTCAAACATGATAAGTAATATGAATCTATACCGTAAATCCAGTAATTAGCAATAGATATAAAAAAGATAAGACGAAACTGGATTGGCCATATATTAAGAAACATGCCAAAAAGAAAGAGAAAAACACATTGCACTGGTCACCAGATGGAATGAGGAGAAGCGATAAAGCGAAAGAGGAGAAGTCTTAATTTAGTAGTTATCTAAATAAATCATTAAATATCATTGAAATATCATGAAATATCAATATGTTATCAAAAGTAATTTTAAGTACCTAAGAAAAGTTTCTTTTGACAGATTTAAATTTTGATAATGCATCATATCCTGGAGGTGCTTTGGGGATTGAGTTTTTTTCTGGATCAATAGTTTCTATTTTGCCTTCCAAAAATGCTCGTAAGTAGAAATTCATCCAAATATTAATAGGTTTAAGAAAAATTGAAAATTATTGTTTATTTTATTATTTTAATTTTAGTATTTTTGTTTTATTTCATATTTTAAACTTTAAATTTTATTAGTTGCTTTAATTACAGGCCTTCATAGGAATATTTTATCATGTTCTCCTATATTAATGAAAGTTTTTAATTTTCCTTCCTACAGAACGTTATAGATTGCAAAGTGATCAACTTCCCGTCCTGTGGCTTGCTGTTGCTGAACTTGTGCGAAGACTGCAGCACAAGTATCGGAAGGAAGCTGATAACTCTAAACTGCAATGTAGTTTTACGTCCGTTCTTCCACTCCAGGAATATTTCAAAGTTATTGAAGATAACTTTACAGTAAGTTTTGTATAAGCAATTTATTTAAGAACTTTAATGTTATAATATGTAATAAGGTGTAATCAAAGTTGAAATAAAACGGTTAAAAATTCCAATAATTCGAATAGCTCCTAAGAAATCGAATTTTGAAAATACGACTTTTTCAAAATTCGATTTCTCAAGAATTATTTTTGACCGATTTCGTTCAAAATTTGAAATTCGCCATTTAAAATTGCACTCCTTAAAATGGTTTAAAAAATTGTATATCTTTCAAATCAAATTTT
This sequence comes from Parasteatoda tepidariorum, assembly GCF_043381705.1. Taxonomy (NCBI): domain Eukaryota; kingdom Metazoa; phylum Arthropoda; class Arachnida; order Araneae; family Theridiidae; genus Parasteatoda; species Parasteatoda tepidariorum. Next base: position 23,635,743 of record NC_092210.1, read on the forward strand.
TTCGACTATTATAAAATAAAATAATAAAAAATGATAAATAAATACTATAGGATATTTTTTGCATAGAATTATCTTTGGATAAATTAATTTTATAATTAAGTGCATAAATTTTTCAATTCTCTTAAAAAAATTTGAAAGATTTGGTGAAATGCGCAAAATTTAAAATTAACATTAGGGGGCTCAAACTTCAGACAGCTCTCCTGACCAAACTATAGAGACCATATTTCCTTGTTGTGGCTACCCCCTATATTTTGCTGGTCAGAAATCAAATCATTCGAAAAGAAGGTATGTTTATTCAGAGAAAGTACATCTTTGTCTGATTTCATAACATAAAATATTGTCTGCACCAATTAACTAGCATGTTTAAGGTAATCTCCTCGAAACATTAAGATTGAGTCATAGAATGTGAAAATCAGATTATTAGATCAAAAGTCATTCAGGGTGATCCGTTTTTAATTTTGCCCACTGTACTTTGCCTACTATATACAGTGGTCTGTACTTAGTTCTAAAATGATTGTTTTTGTACAACATGGTAAAGAAATTGTTTTTCCCTTTATACAACCCTAAGTTAGGCACAGAAATGAATCAAAGCGATTTTACAAGCAACAGTGTTGATAAATTTGCATTGGATCACCATATTTTGCTTGATTTTGAAGAAAACTTTATAAACAATAGTATATTGAAAATACTGAGTGGTAGTTTATACTAATTTTTATTTATTCTTCAATAAACAACAAATCTAATTTTATTCTTATACTAAAAAAACAAAATCTGCAATGGTCAGCAATTATTTTTTGTGTGAAATGTAAACTTGAAGTTGCGTAATATAGTTGAATAAACTTAGTTTCATGGCAGCCCAAGGAGGGCAAGGCCTACTATGCCCCTCCCGCTCCCCAAGCATGCTTGGGGAGCGGGATGTTTAGTCCCCAAGCATGCTTGGTATTCATTGTACCGACCCACTGTAGGGACAAAAGGTTGATTCAAACTTTCCCAGCCTGAGGATAGAACCCTGGACCTTTGGCACAGGAACGCTACCACTGAGCAACCAGGATTCTATATATTATAATCTAAGTTTCTTAGCACAATTAAAAAGTGAGAAAGAAAAGAATGAAAAAAATTGATTTTGCTTGAAAATTGTCTTACAAAATATTACTTAATATACATTTTTAGAATCGTCAAGTTATTCATGAAGTGGAAGACATTATTGCTCATAGATCTTTGCAATTTCGTGTTGTACAGAAGAGGTTGCTGACAAAACTGAAAGATAGTACTCCTACACCTTTGAACAATTTGGATACACTTTTAGAAGCCACCCATAGACAGGTATAACAACATCCTATAAATTTTGTCCCAAATTCATGTAAATTTGGTTACTGCTCTGTGGTTATCCTAATCCTTTACATTGAATTAATCTAGCTAAAATAACAGCATTTGTTGCAAGTTAATTATTTCCAACAAATTGCTGTTTGCATTAATTTAGAAATGTTTTAGTATCCCTGATGCATCTACAAATTTTTTTATCTTTCTATATTATTTGAGATTCAATCAATTTAGATAGTTGAGAGTTTAAAAAATCAATATTGTATTTGAAACTGAAAATTATGTTTGTCTAATTCATTTCATTTATGATTAAATGTATGCTTTTTTATAAATAAAAATATTTATGCATATAAATGATCTATTTTCAGAAATTTTATTTACCAAAGTGATATTTTTCCTATTTCTTGTTTTCTACCCATTACATATCAATTCCGGAATTGCAAAATTTAAATATAAATTCTGAAAATGTAAATTTTCAATTTAAATATCAATTCTGTGTAATTATGTTAATTAAGAATATGGCTTATTTTAATTTAGTTCATAAAGTAGGATAAGTAGGATCCCAATTACACACTATAAATAATTGGGATAGGAATTATCAAGTATTCATATTATAGAGAAAATATTGTTTTTTTTTGAGCAAGTAAACTTTGAAAAATTGAGGTTCTAATATTTAAAAAAAAAATAAGTTGATCAGATAGGTGCAATCTTAATTTTGAAACTTTAATAAAAAAATTAATTATTGAAATCTTTTTAGAAGCATAATCATCCTCAAAATGTAGCTTCTTTATGAACTGTTTTTTTTTAAAGATGTTTATTAGATTCCAAATCATCTTGATCTATTGGTTGTAGAATCAATAATGTTGTATCAGAAAGCAGAAAGATGCATTTGATATTTTCTGATATTAGAATATTAGTGTCTGGTTGACTAGGGAAATGGTCTAGTAGCAAAATGTAACATATTAAAGAAACATTTTAAACTTATATGTTTAGTATAAGAGAAATCAAATAGATTTAAAGAAGTACATTTATATATTTGAATTTCATAATTTGCTACATGATTTTGGTTCATTATTAATTTAAATCCAATTTGAACTGATTTATACTAAAGCTAGAGAAACAATTTTTTTCTCTCCCTTCATTCAATAAATTTAAGTACACATCTTCAAATCTAGTTCTTTCAAAATTGTTTTGAAATCAGTAATTTTAAATAAAATTGACTATTAACTTTACAGTTGAATCTCGATTTAACGAATTGATTGGGACTGACAAATCTCTGTTCATTAAATCGAATCAATTTGTTAAATCGAATATCAATTTTTGTAAAGAGTATGGTATATAAATATCAATGCAAAATACCCTTAGATATACAGATATGAAAAAGCTGATTATTGTTTACTACGAGCTCAAAAATTACAAGTTATACATTAGGAAATCAACTTTAAAATGATCTTAATTCTTTAACGCTACTTGCTCTTAAAACTTAATACGTAATACAGACATATAGGATTTGGATTAGGGTGTGAAATATTCAAAATTTTAAGTGCGGAAGATTCAAAGTCTTAGTTTTATGTGCGATTTTTTCCCCATTGATTGCTTTTCGTTGAAATCAAAGGTAAAAATTCGTTAAATGAGAGTATTTTAGCACCCTTTTTGTCGGGCAGTGAAAATATTCGTTAAATCGGAGAATTCGTTAAATCAAAGTATGTTAAGTCGAGTTTCGACTGTAATGCATGTTCAATCATTATTTTTCTTTAAAGAATGTCTTTTTCTTCTTAAAGGGAATACGGATTAATATTTACTAAATTATTTAAAAACTGAATATGTATTTATTTATTTTGTTTTTTGTATAGGAAGTAAAATCCCATCAAAGCGATCCATGTTTAAATTTAAATAAGGTGTAATTATAGTTTTTTTTAAAAATGACATATTTTGAATTGTATTTTCTTCTTTTTCTTATTGTATATGTTCAATAATTTATTAATACTTTTCTTAGATTATGTCAATAACTGAGACTATGGATAATCACATGAAGGCGTTAGAGGCTAGTTCTTGTGCTCTGAGCTGTTCTACTAACCTTATTCTACTTCTAGTAAAGTTGTCAGTTGATATAAAAGAGGATCAATTTAAGTTTCTTTCTGCTTGCTTTTCACCTCAGGTTGATTTGGATTCACACCAGGTATTACATTACTTTCAAAATAGAACTACAGATACCATTTATATAATAATATTTCCAAGAATTCACTCAATTATTGATCAATCAGGGTAACTGTATTACTTGGAAAACTAAAACTCAGTGGCGCGACAGCCCATAAAGGGCCAAGGCCTACTGTGCCCATCTCAGTTTTCTTGACCTTGAGCTCTGGGGTACAGGAGCAGACGTTCCGGTTAGGTGGTCAGCGAAACGCGAAACCCCCAGTGTTTAGTTCCCAAGCATGCTTGGTGCGCATTTATCGACCCACTGAAGGGATGAAAGACTGAGTCAACCTTGCCTGTCTCGAGGATCGAACCCAGGACCTGTGGCGAGGGAGTGAGAAGCACTACCACTCAGCCACTGGGCGTCATTACTTGGAAAAGCTATGCTATATTTTGTAGAAAAAGATGTGAATAAAATCTAATAGTTCTACTATATGTAAAAAATATATATATAATCAATTTCACAGAATATTTTTAAAAAAAAATATCTGTGTTGTATGAATTAATGCAGTTACCTATTTAATAATTTTTTCTGAACTGTTCTTGAAATTATTTTAATAAAAGATTTTCTTTGTTAATGCATATTCAAATTTAAGCATTAGACTGTTTGTTTTAAATTGGATAGTTTATCGGTTTTTCTAACACTTTTTTTTGCACAACAATAGAGTGTCATAGCTGTGCAAACTTGTACAATCATTGAGAAAGACTTTACAAATTAGTATTAAAATAATGTGCAAAGAAAGTTTTAATAATTAAGCTATTTTGCCAACATTGTAAAGTATAGTTGCTTATTTATGTTCATTACTGATGTTTGGTAATGCAATTTTTTTTGAAATTTAAAAACCAAAATTTATACTTAAACTATATTCCTAACATAAAGAAAAATTTTCTTCAACAACTATACATGTTTGTTCTTATGCAGCATGTAAATGGTATATTATTTAAATGCTGTTTGTAGACAAAATTTAACAATTTTTTCCAGTATTACTCAATTTAAGACTAGTAATCATTATGATATATCAAAGTTGTTCCCTTTATGTTCTGACTAGTAAAGATTAAAGCATTTTTGTAGTAAGTGGAAGTCTCTACTTCCTGCTACCTTTGCTCACTATCCATCTAAATTCGCTTCTGATTCATCATTTTTTTCTCTCCTTAAAAGTCACTTCCTTAGAAACATAAGGACATTGTAACAAAGTATAAAATTAATGTGTTTATGGGTAAATTTTTTTGTCAATATGTTAATTGTATCAAAAAGACCAATTGGGTACTTGCACTCTAAGAAGAAGAAGACAACCAATACCCACACATGTGATCTATGACGTCAGCACCATCTAATCTTTATCAGCAATATGGAGTATTAAAGTTGAGCTAAGTTTCTCTACTTGACTTAAAATGCTAATTAATGTTAAATTAATTAAATACTAAGCTGTATAATACATCGAATTTGTTGATATATAATTCTTTCTCGTCTATTTCTTTTACTAAAATTAGATTTATTATTTGTTTGTATATTTTATTGTAATCGTGATGTATTTTTGTTTTGTGTAACTGACAACTTCGATGCCTAATTAGCTTGTTTATGTTCCACATGGCTTTGTGCTTGTCTTTGTGTAAATATATAGTGGTAGATTTGAAATCTTTGTGAAAGAATATAGACTGCGTTACTTAAGAGAATTGGTACTTGACAGACTTGGCTTGTTTGAAATGGAATGGACCAACAGCTGCAACAAACAAAGTTTTTTCAAAAAATAAAACAAAAAAACTAACAAAACAACAAAAAAATTTTTTTTGATTATGAATACAAATAGCTTCAGGATGTTCTTGACATTTCTATTTCTGCAAAAAAACTCTGTTTTGTAATAAAAAATTCAAAATTTTCTAGAAGAAATTGTCAGAAAATTGTTCATAACAAAAAGTTATGCAATAAAATGAAATAATATTAGGCAATTTAATAAAGAACTTAATTTTAAATTTAAACTGCTGTTAAGATTTTGTTAGATAATATTACACTATTTATGTTAAAATTTGTTGGATTTACTAAGACTATGTAAATATTTGTTAAGATTTTTTGTAGAGTACATTTAGGTTTGTGTGAGTTGGTCCGACTGACTTGAGAAATATTAATTCCTGGTGTTTCCTAAGCATATGGTGTAGTCTTGGATAGACTGCACTAAAATTAAAAATTAGGTATTTAAAGTTAAATTCAGTTAGATATTTTTCTAGCTCATGAAATTTTAGATAAATCATTTATAAGTATCAAGGCAGCTTTTCAACAAAAAATGGTAGTTTTTTTTTGGAGTACTAAATTAACTTAACCTTTTAAATTCTATGGCGCATAATAAATTAATTCTTACCGAATCATAGTTACCATTGTTAATTTAGTATTACTTATCTCTAGAGATTGGAATTATACCTTAACTATTTAGTTCATTGCAATTCAATTAATATGCCGTTTTATAAATTTTTAAAGTAAAATCAGTTTTATATGTTTTTTTATTTGTATTTTGCAGGGATGGGAAGAAAAAGTGAATGTGTCACTCATATATCTCCTGAAAAATTGCTTAGGTAAAGGTAGTAATGAAACGAAATTTCCCGATGCTCATTTAGAGCCTCTTAAAGATGTATCAAAGTTAAAGAAACATATCACAATGGTTTTGGATAAAATTATGAAAAACATTGAGTTGAATTTGGGAGAGTCATATGTTGATGGTATGTTTTATTTCAAGCTTCAAATCATTTACTTTCTCAGTTTATTAGTAATTATTAATAATTAATATTAATCATTAATAATTTTAATAATAAAAAATTCATGAACGATTAACATAATATATGAAATACAAATTTACTTGATACGTTATAGATCAAATATGCACTTGTTTTCATATAGATCATTCCATACAGTATTTTTATCATAAAAGTTTTAAGATATGTCCATAATATTCCTAAATAATTTTCCTTTATCAATCTAAAGAATCTTGTTGGTGTGTTTTTTTAAACTGCAGCTCATAATGCATGTTTACGAATCTTTTTTTTAAAGAATAACCTAAGGGCTCCAAATAAATTCCGTATCAGATTTTTATTTTAATATTTTTATAACGGTCGTTGAACAGCCGACCCAATTTTTTGAGTTTACGACTACCAATGTTCAATTCTGTAGCTTTGTAATTTTGAACCTAATCCAGAAGACAAGGGAACTTCTGGATCAAATATTGGGAGAAATTTGCCTTCGTGGAGAACTTTTTAATGGAACTAACCCGCATTTGCATTACATGGAAAGGAAAATCATGAAAACTTCTCACAGTTAACCTGACGGCAAGGGGACTCTAACCCATGATCCGTCTTCCACTGAGGATGTTTTACGTCAGCACTGTGGTCGGTGTCAGCCAGCCATTACTGGGATTTGAACCCAGGTCACCTCATACGTCATCTATTTGTCTAAATCATGTACATTTTTTTAGCTAGTCTTTTTTTTTAAAAAAAATGTTTACAGTCAGCAGTTCTTTCTGACAAGGTTGGTACAGGTCCTGTAAATTTATAATCTTGGTATTTTTGATTGTTTAATGCTTGAAAAGTTACACCTGTAACATTGCAACATGACTCTGAAGTCCAGGATTTTGCCCCATAATAATTATGCATAGTATGTAAAATGATAAGGAAAAATAAGTATGAAATTTCACGTTTAGTTGTTAAATTTTGAATGAACATTGAAAGGGTGGATTATTTTTCTGTATCTATTTTCTTAAACATATATTTCAAGCTATGTTTGGAATAAAAAGCTCACTTAAAATATGAATGTATGAATCAGCTGTCAAAATATAAATAATTAGAATAAATAAAAAAAATAACACGTTATTATTTTTAATTCAAAAACCAAAAGTCACAGTGTTCTTTTCCCCCCACCTAAATAGCATTTATTTATTTTGTTATATTCTGTTATATTTCACTATTTCATCAAATTTTAAACAAACCCAAAGTGGATAATAAATTGTATGTAATTCTAATCTCTCTCTCTCTCTGTGTTACGGTTTGAATTTAGAATGTAGTCGTGTAGTAAGAGTTGTACTTTAGAAATAGAAAACCAAAACAAAGTTGTTATTTTATTTAATGCAAGGAAGGCCACGTTGCAACAATGAGGTATCTACGTAATAATGGTTAGTTTAAGAAGAAGAAGGAATTGACTGTGCTGAGGGTTTTTATAGCTTTCTGGACAATGTAGTTAAATTTTAATGTATCTTAGTAACGTGAGACTTATCAGTTTTCCATGACACTGAAGACCACATCACCACATTTACTTAAGTTATTTACATCAATATTATAACTTTTTTTTGGGGAATTGTTTAACTCTTAACTGATTGCGTGTTATAAGTGCTTCTACTTATTGATTAGATTTAATGTGTCATTCATTTAGCACAATATATACAGGGTGCGTTCTGAAAGTAATGCACATGATTTTATTGTGACGCGACTATTGATCGCAGTACACTCAGATTGGTCAAAAAATGTGGTGGGAGATTTGTCCTTCCAAACAAGCCTGGTCTCAGGTCGCTCCTAGCAGTAGGAGTGGTGGGACGTGTCTTCGCGCAATGTCTTTTTTTCGATCGAGTCACGGCGTGATGGAGTGTTCGTTCGCCTGAACAGCTGTACGCGATTAAGTTTTGTGTGCAACTTGGGAAGAATGCGACGGAAACTCATCACATGGTTCAAGACGACTTTAAGGAGGAATGCATTTCGAGATCTTAGTGTGGAAGGTGGCGCAAGGCCTCCAAGGAGGGTCGGGAGAAGGTCACCGACGAGCGTTGTTCTGGACGCCCAGCAGCAGCCCGACCCGATGGAAACGTCCAGCATGTGTGTAAAGTTTTGAAGTCAGACAGTCGGTTAAGCATTCAGGTAATCGCTAACACCCTAAACTTGTCAAAATGTGTGGAACATGGGATTGTGACGGAGGATTTGCAAATGCGAAAGGAGGAGCAAAAATAATTTCGAGTTTTGCTCAGTGAAGAATTTCTGGAATTGATGAGTTGGTACCCCAGCCTCCCTATAGCCCTGACTTGGTGCCGTGTGACTTTTTTTGCTCCCCCGACTGAAAAGAGAGCTGAAGGGAAAGCACTGGGAGTCGGTGGAGAACATCCAAGCTCATGTTACAAGGTTCCTGAGAGGCATTCCTGNTTAATTTTGTTCATTAAATTGTTTATTTTATGGAAATAATTGTTTAACTCTTGTTTTAGTATCACAGTATAATGCTAATGAAAGTGATGATATGACTTTGCCTGAAGGAATGAGATATGTTGATAACACCCATGATCGCCCCGTTTCCGCTTCTGCCAAATCTATGTCTGAAGATGTTTCAAATGGTTTGGCAATTATTTATTTTTAAATACCAATATTTATTCTACTAATATTTATCATACTAATATTTATTCTACTAATATTTATCATACTAATATTTTTTATACTAATATTTATTATAGTTACATTTATTCTACTAATATTTATCATACTAATATTTATTATGCTAATATTTATTACTAGGATGCTTCGCCCCCTGCTCGCTGGCGCTCGTCAACCCCCGGAACTGCTTTTGTAGTTCATTTTGGATTGCTTTGCAATCCGATGATCGCTTTACTCGCTCATTGGATACGTTCTTAACATCTAGCTTTTGTATACTTTTTTGAACACTGAAGTTCCGAAAACTTTTCACTGTAGAAAATTCTAAACCTGTACATTTCAATATTAATTTGAAATTGCAAACAGTTCACATATTTTGCTTAATCACACTATTCTAAATTTCAGTTGTTGAGAAAAGTGACTGTTGTAAGTTTTGTTTTAAAGTCTTTCTCACCAGAGGGCTAAAACCATGTGTTGTAAAACAATATGAAATAGTACTGAACTCCGAATGTAAACCATCGACTTTGATGAAGATAATTTTGTGAGAAATTTTTTGATAATTCTGTGAGAATTCACCCGATTCGACATATGATGCTCACTCCTGCGCGCCGAAGCCTATCGATTAAAACGTATTAGCGTTTTATATAATATAGATTAGCCATATGATGCTCACTACGTGCTCTTGCGCACCCAAGAACATCAATTAAAAATGAAAACTGTTGCCAACACGAGAAAAGAAATATCATCAGTTTTATTGATATATACGTATTAGCGTTTTATATAATGTAGATACTAATATTTATCATGCAAATATTTAGTATACTAATATTTATTATATTTATTATACAAATTTTTTAATCCAATATGTGTCTTAAAGAAAAAGTGTGTGTGTCTAAGGTGTAAAATGTAATTTTTTTCAGAAAGGATTAAAAAAAACTTTAACACTTGAGAGATTTCATTTACTGTGTTATACTTTACGAATTGGTGAATTATTAAAAAATGGTAATTTAAATCTAGGAAGAAGAAGAAATACAGTTGTTCATAATAGTTATTATTATTTAATGTTTTGATATTGCAGGTAATGTAGATGAAACTGATTATCAGTTACCGAATGAAGACTATGCCACTACGTTTGATGAACTGGATGACAATGAAGAAATGATCATATGACATCTGAACTTGCAAATTTGTTTATTTATGATCTCAAACATGTTAGTGATTTTAATTTCATTATATGTTTACTATGCTGTGGTATTTGAAAGAAATAAGTTTATAAATTTCACAATTTTTATTTTAGATGTAAAAATCACATAAAAAAACTAAAAATATTTATTTTGTCAGAATTAATGGTTGCTTTGAATAGAATATACTAGAAAATAAATGCATAAATTGTTAATTGATTGCTGAAAATATACAGCTAGATATAAATAATATATTCGTGAAATCAAATTTGGTATTGATTATTTTGCTATTTTCTTTGCATTTAGTTGTATAATTCACTGATATCATTTCCATTCTGTTTCATTGTATCATCGAAGTTAAACTTACATGTATTCTTAAAAAAATAATCTCAAAAGTCTGTCAATTTACACTATAAATTTGAAATTAACATCTTGTTTCATCTGGAAAGAGGAGGTAGGAACTTTAGCTAATATTTTTAGTGTTTCTATATGACAACCGTAACTATGATGAATGTTTGTTGTGATAATGAATAATGAGTGAATGAACGAAGCAAATGAGTGAATGAAATGCATGAAGGAAGAAAAATACTATGATAAATAAAAAATATAACTAACATTGATTTTGGTGTCTTAAAATTCAAAAGTAATTATCTTATTGTGTAATTTAATATTTTCAAGCAAAGACAAGTACGTATGACAACCGTGACTGTAAAGAGTATTCAGGATAAAAATTAATAAAAGTGAGTGAATCAATGATTGAATAGTATGCAAGAAAAAAGAAAGATTCTATGATAAATAAAAATTACTCTTAACATTGGTTTTAGTGTCTTTAAAATTAAAAAACACAAATTTAATTGCATAATTTAATATGTTTCAGCAATGAATAGCATGTCTGTATAACAATGAATGTTTGTTATGAAAATGAAAATTATACAGGAAGCCAGTGAATGAATGAATGCGATGCAAGACAATATGATAAATGAAACAATATAATTCGTTTCAGCATCTTAGAATTAAAAAGTATTTATTTTATTTTGTAATCTAATATTTTGCAACAATGAGTTGTATGTCTGTATGGCAATCATGATTGTGAGGAATATTCATTTTTAAAGTGAATATTCATATAAAGAGTGAGTGAATGAATAAATTGAATAGAATGTAGGATACAAGGAAGAGTTTTTGATAAATAAAAATTATAATTGACATTATGTTTAGTTATCTTTGAAATTAAAAATCGCTTATTTTATTGTATAATTTAATATGTTTCAGTGATGAATAGCATGCCCATATTGCAACTATGACCGTTATGAATATTCATTGTAAAAATGAATTATACTCTTGAGAGTGAGTGAATGAATGATTGAATAGAATGCAGGATGAAAGGAAGATACTATGATAATTATTATTGGCCTCAAATTTAGTGTCTTTAAAATCAAGAAGCGTTAATTTTATTGCATAATTTAATATTTTTCAGCAATGAATAGCATGTCTGCATTGCAACCGTGACTATGATGAATGTTCTTAGTGAAAATAAATAATGATATGGATAGTGAGTGGATGAATGGATTGCAGGGAGGAAGGCTATTAGTGAATGAGCAAATCAATTTATTAACAAATAAAAATTTTAACCTATATTTTGTAGTACTGTGGACAATGACAATTATTTTCTTATTTTTTTTAATGTTGAAATATTTATTTTTTAATGAGGGCAAACTATTTTTACCAAGAAAAATAAAAGATTTTATCGATAGAGGAAATAGCTACTACCCTGAAAAATATGCTGCTTTTTTTTCTTATTTTCACCTTTTTGCAAAAACAATCTTTAGCTCAGTACTAAACTTATGCGCTATATTTTCTGCACTTAAAGCTAATTTGGTAATGTTTGTAACTTAGTAAAAAAAATCTTTCCATTAAAATAAGTATTTGTTCTTTTTATCTCTTAAAATAAATGTTTTTAGGTATCAATCTAAATATGTTATTTGGTTGATTTTTGAAAATTGTCCTCAAATTCTTTTTACCTACTGCTTTCTGTCTATATTTGCTTCTACTTATTTAGTATGAATAATTTAATGATTGATTACATTGAGAAACAAAATTTTTTCTCTCATTTATACAAATACTTAATCTTGCCTAATTCGGATGTATGGATTTCAAATCTGAAATTAGTTTTGCTCCTCAAGCTATTTCTTTTTTTTTACACGACATTTTTAGTCTATTTTTTGTCGAAATGTACAAGTTTAATAATGTTATACTCAAGTGGGGGTGGCGAAAATGTTGACAAACTTCTGGGGAAGTTAGGGCTTATCTTCAGAATTAAAATTGCTTAGGAACCTATGCCCATAAATGTCGTCATGCGCGTTTTGGGGATCTTACCTATTATGAACTCTTAAGAATCTAATGTAGAAACAGTCCATTATAAAGCACCCCTAGAACTGTATGATGACTTTCTCCTTAACTGTCTTGATATAATTTATGCGAAAATTTACTTGCAAAGTAATGTTTATTCCTTAAATAACATTGTGAAAAACTAGTTTAAAAATGAGTAAAAGTAACCAGGTTCACAATATATAACGGAAAAGTAACCAGGTTCACGATATGAAACGGAAATTGACGAAATGTTGAACTAATTCAGTGTTTCTGATTTGTTTCATAAATTAATATTTTTACCAAAAAATTGATTACCCACAATTAAAAGTTTGCATAATCCGTCCCAAAATTTATTACGATGCGTATGGAAGGAAAAATATTTTATTATTAAGAATTTTTTTCTAAAAGAAATTGATTTTTGTATGCATATATTGCGTAGATAGGATTTATCGCATGTTATAAAAAGGAAATTAACAAAATAGTAAAATAATTCAGTGTTCTAAGTTTTTTCTAATAAATTAATATTTTTACAAAAAAAATTGATTCCATCCAATTAGTAGTTGTACAATCCGTCCCGAAATTTATGACAATACACTTTATTATCGAAGAAATGTATTTTATTATTAAGAAAATAGCATTTAAAAATTGGCTATGTTGATTTATATATAAATATATTGCTATTTTTATAGTTAAAGAATGAATAAATTTTTCTACGTATTCTTTATCCAGACATTTGTTTAAAACTTTTATGTGTTTTTTTTCTGTTTCTTTTGGATGTTATTAATTTTGCAAAGTTTTTATTTATGTACTTTTTTTTAAGAAAGAGCTATCAATTTTTGTTTTTACACATAGATTTTTGTTTTATGAAACTTCTTTTTCATTTTACATTTATTATATTTTATTGTACATACTTTTTTGAATTCTCTTTCTTTCTTTATGTTTATACATTTTCAAAATAATTTTTTCAACAATTAATGTATTGTGTGTTGATTGAATAAATCTAGTCTTGAAATAATATCGTATTTTTAATTCATGGAATATTTGTTTAGTCGATTTCCACGATCGAACTCTCGACCCCCAGTTCTACCAGCGGAGTGATCCGACTGCTGTGAGGTTTTACAGATGAAAAAATTTTGAGAATTCTATGAGTTCAAATTCTCAGGGATAAAATTTAATTGTGAACAAAATATCTTGAATTTAGTAATTACTTTCTTTTATCATTTTATCCCCAGCACTTTAGAGGACGTTATATGGTGGAAGTAACTTTTCATCTCAAATTCTCTTTCATTTTCAATGGCATTTTAAAATTTAAAGTATAGAAGAAGTGATTTCAGACAAAGCTAGAGTAAACCTTGAAGTTTCAAAATGTTTTCAAAATATTAGTACACACTATGCAAATGAATTATTAGAGGAGAAATTCATCACAGTGTAATCCTAAATAACTTTCTCATAATTGGTTTGAAGTTTTATATTTTTAAAAATTTTTTTTCAGCATTTGAAATTCTATGGCTTATTCTAGGTTTGCTTTTCTATATTTTGAATTTTAAATTACTTATGAAGGTCAAAGGGAATCGCTACGAAGGATTTCTCCTTTGGTTATAGCGTCCAAGATTGGTCATGGAAAATATTTTGAATGAAATTTGTACATGTTTGCATTATGGGAAAAGGAAAACTATGAATATCTCTCAACATCTAATAAAACTATTAGATGTTGAGAAATACTAATAAAACTATTGGGTTAGGTGTGAAATTGATGAATAGACATTTTGAAAATTTTTTTAGCATTTGAAACTTTATGGCTTACTCTAGGTTTGCCTGGATTTTAAAGTATTGAAATAGTACAGATAATATAAATAACTCAGCTTAACCCTGCCTCCCCCCCATACCGGGCATCCAGGGAATACTATTGACATGAAATGCACTCAAGTGAACAAAAAAGGAGGGCACCAAGAAGAATAGACTGGATCACGAAAGATGGCAACACAATAAATCGATGGACTGACCAGTGATTTGGTCCTGAGGGATCCCTAAAGCTGTGATGCATGAGTAGGTTAAAATTGAATATTAATTGTTAGCGTATGCTACTTATTAAACAAAGGAGGTCCAGGTGCTGTGCGAGATAATATATATAAGTTAGTTTTTTTTTATAATTAAAGAATATACATAGGGGAAGAAGTCTAGCTTCCATAAGCATAATGTAAACCAGTTCCCAAGGTTTGGTGCAGCCCGAGTGTATAAAGGAAAAAAACATTTAGGGACCACCAGAAGTTCTTGAAACATGTTTGGACCCTCCTCTCCTCGCAACTACTATTGTGTTGGGGATGAGGAAGAAACATTTTCTCATTTAATTTATTGTTGGTTTGTTCTGCATTTTTACATTATTAATAAACAGTTCAGTGCAAGTACTATTATTTAAGATATTTCTTTGAAAATACATTTATATCATCCACATTGATTAAATCTACTAACACATTTAACATAGAAAGAATAAAATGGCGGGAGGCAGCCTACCCAACCATACATGTAGAGTTGTCCAACAGCCGGTTCATAAGTGACAACCTCCTGACCACTTTACTTTTTATGAACATGCGCTGGCTCTTATTACATATAATGCTTTGCTAAATTTGAGTATGTTGGAACTCAATAACTCCCTCTAAGTTGTTTTTCTGGTATAGCGTACCGCACCGACCAGGGCCCGATTTAACCTAATTGGGACCCCACCTCTGCTTCACTACTTCAGTTATGAGGAATTGAATTTTAAGGGGTATTTAAGTTTTTCACCTCATTATACATATGGATGCGTGGCCTAATGTAAACAATAACAAGCGTCCTTAAACCGGAAGAAATTTAGAAAATTTCCGGTGTATCCCTCCGCTTATGTTATGACTACGAGGCGATGTGTGAACAAGCCTAATATTCTATGCAGTTTTGTTATTGTAATTTGGGTTCAAATCTAAACATAATTGTACCATTCATAAGAGCTTTCAGAAATGTATTGATTCTTAGAGGTCGTAAAGCCAAAAAAAATTTTGGAAAGTTAATATCTTATTGTGAATAATTCTTAAGGTTTGCCAAGTTTTGTATTTTATCCCTTATTTGGCTACGTTTGAATAAAATGTCGCCAAAAATATCTTTTTAAGTTAGCTTAATTAGAAAATATTCTAATGATTATAATATTGATATGATAATGCTGAAGTTTAAAGGCTGAAAGAAAGAATTCGGTACATGTGAAATACTGCAAAAGATATGATACAATAATATGATGGCTCGTTTTTTCAATCTGCGGCGTAAAAGTATATCGGAAGCAGTAACCCGGAAGTCTCGAAAGAGCAATTTTACCACTAGCGCCACCACCCTTAGCTTTACACGATCACTCATCCATATACAAGGCCGGCCAGGTGGCCGAGCGGTTAGAGTGCCTGACAACGAAGCCAATGGCTGCGGATTCGAATCCCGCTCTGGACATGGTTGTTTCTCTCTCTTGTGTTGTCCTCTGTTGTGTGTGAATGTGGCCCACCCTATGAACAGGTTTGTGGCGTGGGCAATGTTACTCGCCTCCGTGACTTTGGTTCACAGGTGCCACTGGGTAACGCGAAATGAGTAACACCTCTGGCATCTTCTGAGGCGAAACAAATAAAGTTCAGTGCCTGCCATTCGAAAGAAAGAAAAAAAACATATACACAATAAAATTGACTAGAACCTAAAATAGCTATTAAGTCCCCCCCCCCAATGGTCAGACGAAATATCATTCTGTCTATTTTATTGATTTTCTGACAATTCTATGTCCATCATGACGAATGCAGTTTTTTGATTGTTAACTTTGTCAGCTAGCTGAGAAAAATTCATATCCTTCCTGACATTAGGGTAGAAATCAGCTGAATTTTCGCAATTTCGATGGGTCACTTAAGCCAGTCAGAAGACTGTACATTTTATTTTATTTTATAACCGTCGTTGAACAGCCGACCCAATTTCATGGGTTTACGACTACTTACGTTCAACTCCGTAGCCTTGTAATTTTGAACCAATCCAGAAGACAAGGAAACTCCTGGATCAGTACCCCCAGAGGTATTGATTTGTTGTGGGAACATGGAGGACTTTGAGACTCGACAGATTTAACGTGCATCAGTCACCATTTACTACACGGGGTGTCTTCGGCCGGCGAGGATCGAACCCACGACCTCTTGGATATGGGCCCAGCGCCCTACCGACCAGGCTATCCCGGCCTTCAAGACTGTACATTTGTAAACATGTCACATTTTGCGATAAAATACACGCTTTGATGGTCCAAATTTTTCCACCGTAATTGCGAAAATGTAGCTGAATTCCGCACTAGAAGGCCATGGATTTACGAAATATAGATTTTTTGTGTTCATACGATAGATTGATGAAGAAGTTAACATAAAACTGACGGTACTGAAACACTGTACTGATATTTTGTTTAAAAAAGATTCATTAAAGAAGGAAACCTAAAATAAACTTTTTATTCGATTTGGTGGCCCCCTCTGATCTGAGACCCGGGGCAACTGCCTCGTATGCCCCTGCCTTTGCCAGGCTCTGGCACCGAGCAATTCCCCGCTTTACTTACGTATTCGAAGAGCTATATTTCTTATTTCTACATTTGGTATAGCGTCAAAAGCCAGCTATGGAATATATTTTGAATGAAGTTCCTACTTGTTTGCTTTATGGGAAAAGGAAAATTATGAATATCTTTCAACAGTAGAATTTTAGGTTGGGTATGAAATCGATGAATTGATATTTTGCAATTTTTTCCCCGTATTTGAAGCTTCACGGCTTATTCTAGGTTTGCTTTAGCCCACTTTTTCTATATTTTGGATCTTAAATTACTTATGAAGGTCAAAGGAAATCACTGCTAAGAATTTCTCTTGTGGTTAAAGCATCCATGACCAGTTACGGAAGATATTTTGTATAAAGTTAGTGCATGTTTGCACATTATGAAAAGAGAAAAATCTTGAATATCCTTCAACATCAGATAAAACTTTTAGGTTAGGTGTGAAATTGATGAATTGATATTTTGATTTTTTTTTCAGTATTTGAAACTTTATGGCTTACTCTAGGTTTGCCTGATCCCACTTTTATTATACTTATTATAAGGGGAATTTTCTGTTAAGAATTTCTTCCGTACCTATGACTATTATTTTAAGTGTGAAATTGCATTGTGATTGCAAAAATTTCTATGAAACTGAAGAGAAGAGTAACAAAGAAATTAAACATCTCTGGTATTTGAACGAAAATTACTTGTTTTAGAAGCGGGTGCTCTGTTTCTCAAACTATCCAGGCCATATAGTATTGCTAAAAACCAAAACTGTTAAGTTCATTTATCATTATTTTATTAATTTCAATCTACTAGGAAATTTGATGAAAACAACTAAATTAATTTATTAAAATTAGCTAAATATAATTACTGTTTAATGAATGAATCGGTATAATTTAATGCTTCGAAATCTTACATAAAACTGAAAGGCAAGTATTATAATAGTTAGTAATTTCCTTTTTCTTATAATTTATTTTGATGTTGTCCTTCACGCCGACTCTACATTGTTACTTCAAGAAAAAAAAAAGCGTTTTACTATACTCGAACTAATAAGAACTCCAAAAAATAACTGATTTGGCACACCAAATGACGACATTGATCGCGGTCAATACATGATAGTCAAGTTTTACCACAAGCAAACCTTTCTCTCAGTGAATTAAAAATGTAACTTTTTTTAAATTTAAATTTTTGCTGACTTTACATTATGTGTCGAAGGACTGATCCGTGGAAGTAATAAGCGGTTTTCAGTATAAAAAGTATAGTTTTTGACTTACTTGTTTACGTGTCTGATAGTCTTAGACAAAATATTAGTATTATAGAATAATTATAATAATTAGTATTATAGTAATAGTATCGTTTCTTATGCAGGTCTTTTTATGCTGAATGGAAAAAAAATTAATATCAAGTTAATGGGTGTAATTGCTTAGAAGTTATGAGAATTTTCGATATAACATTTCTGGTTTTTACGCATAAAATTTTTATAAAGTTAGAACAATTTAGTTTTTTGCCTTGCTTTTTGGATTTTACGCGTTTCAGCATTAAAAAAAAAAAAAATACAGAAACGATACTTCAATGATCTTGATAGTATTATGAGATGCGTGAATAGGTATAAGTATATAGATATACTTATTTTTCTTTGTATGCATGAAACCTTCCTTAACTTCGTAACTACTCTTTTAATTGACTAGATTTTGATTTTTTTTGATTCAGCGTAAAAAGATTGAAGCAATACCTCACTTGCCCAGACTGCAATTTAAAAACGTTAAAACATATATGAGTAAATAATTGTTACTTTTTACACTTAAAGCGTCTTATACATCTTTCAAACTATTAATATTATCGACTCAGTTATATCTTTCCTTTCAATTAAACAAATTATTCAGGACACTAAACCCCATTTTTCTAGATAAGCACGTCAGATTTTGAATATTTCATAATTCTTTTTTACAATTCATGAATATTTTAATTTAAAAAAAAAAGTGTTTTTCGGCGCATCTTATGACACCTGATTTGACTTTACTTGAATTTACGTAAAATACAAAAGAAACAAGAGTAAGTTATTATTAACTAACATGCAATTAACTCCCCGTCACTTTTTTTAACTAGCCGTAAACTAATTAACACCACAGAATCTTTTAAATAATTGTAAAAAAGA
Organism: Parasteatoda tepidariorum; assembly: GCF_043381705.1. Classification (NCBI taxonomy): domain Eukaryota; kingdom Metazoa; phylum Arthropoda; class Arachnida; order Araneae; family Theridiidae; genus Parasteatoda; species Parasteatoda tepidariorum. The sequence goes on from NC_092210.1 coordinate 23,654,899, forward strand.
GTTGCTTTTTAAATTTCAACAATCCGTATTGCTAACCCAGTACAAAAAATTCGTCTTCTACATATTCCTGCCGATCTGACTAATTAATATCTATTCACGTTTTTCAGTATTGGTGGCTCAAATTATCTTAATATGTATCCGATATCCAAGTTTCAGGACCTTAGCACAAGCAGTTAGAAGCGAGGGACACAGGCACAAAAACTTATTATTATTATAACAGATTTTAATTTTATTTAAAGTTCGCAGAATGTAAAATAAATAAGATTATTTTATTTTTATAATTCATTATTCTTTCCTTAGTGTCCGTTTCATGGCTCACAATTCTGCAATCAATATTATGGCCATTTTACGACTAATTAGAATGAGCAAATTTATTCGAAAGTTCTTTGCCAGATGATAATACGTGCAAGATTTTACGAACTGCCCTAAATAATAGTAGAACTTTCGACCACTTTCTGACGAGTTAGAGTGATTAAGTTTCAAATGTAGCTGTTTCGGATGACAACGCAAGTTCTAACTGTTTTCTGACCACTATGATTAGAATTTATCCCTAACTTTACTTTCGCTTAACTGAAAAAGCAGCCGACAGAGGAGACATTAGCAGACTAACAAAATCTCAAGAAATTAAAAGGATGAAAAAGAGCAAGTGTAAATGCTGTGAGAGACTAGCAGGGAAAACTCTTAACAACTGAGCATGAGATGCAGAACAGATAGAAGGAGTACTTCAATATAACCCTAACCATTCCTTATGATGTTACTGAAAGTGAGCAACTGCAGGATATTACATCAAATGTGACATCTAATTTTAACGTTTTTAATTACAAAATCTCGCTGACCGAGTTAAAAGTTGCAACAAAGTCAAGGAAAGTATCAGGAAACGACAGCATTGCTTCAGAACTACTAAAGGCAGACGTTGAAATTACGACTTGCTCCAGAACTACTAAAGGCAGGCGTTGAAATTACGACTTGCTCCAGAACTACAAAAGGCAGGCGTTGAAATTACGACTAAACACTTACAAAAATTGTTTAACAAAATATGGGAATGCGAAAAGGTGCCGAAGCAGTGAAAATAAGTGGTCATCATAAGAATACCAAAGAAGGGTGACCTTACGCGTGGGGAGAACTGGAGAGGCATTAGCCTTCTTTTTCATACCTGGAAAAATCTTTTGTAGAGTACTCTTGAACAGCCTGCCTTAAAATTGAAATTGAGAAAAATTTGCTCGTTGAACAAGCTGGAACAAGCAGCACAACACAACAGATTTTTGAACTTTGAAATATAATTGAACAATATCCGGAAATGAATTCTTCCTTATACATAAATTTTATTGATTTTAGTAAGACATTTGATTCTCTCAATAGGGAGATTGCGTGGAAGATCTTAAGGAATTATTACATCCCTGAAAAATTTGTAAAGATTCTAAAGAGTATTTATGACGGTAGTAAAGCCAGTGTTGATGTTGATTGCACACTGACTGGATTGTTGAAACTGGAATAAGACAAGGCTGCGTTGTTGGGATTCCTATTTATAATTGTCATCGATTGGATTATGAGGTCAGTTCACAATCACAAAAGAAGAATACGATGGAAATTTGGCACCACCTTAGAAGATCTCGATTTTGCCAACGATACTGTCCTCAAATCATCTAATTTTAATGATCTGAATGCGACAACACAAACTTTTAACAAATATGCTAACGAAATTGACCTTCAAATTAATGAGAATAAATGCGAAATCTAACAGAAGCATCGAGATCTACTCCGAAAGGATCGGTGAGGTTGATTCTTTTGTTTATCTCGCAGCTATTGTTAATAAACAGGGCGGAAATAACGGTGTTATTTGCCAAAGAATCAGAAAAGCTAGATCCTGTTTTAGAGGTCTGTACAGTTTTTGGAGAGCCTCAATTATAAAATAAAAAACAAAAATGAATGTCTATAAGGCTACCGTGCGTTCCATTCTTCTGTAGGGTGCCGAATGCTGGGGTCCCCCGAAATCGGAAAAAGAAAAACTTGAAACTTTTCTGAATAGATGCCTAAAACTTATACTAAAAATCTTCTAGCCCAATAGTATAACAAGTAAAGACTTTTTAACAAAAGCTAATATCCCATCTATTAATGAAGAAATTTTAAAACGAAGATGGAGATGGCTCGGCTATATACTAAGAACAGATAGAAACAATCATGCAATTGTTTGCAAGCTCATGTGTGCTTGACGGAAAGAGAAAAAGAGGGAGTCCGAGACTAACATGGCAGCGATGCATTAGACCTAAGTAGAGCAGGATTAACTGGAAGGGAAAAAGCTCGTCGCCTGGTCAAAGACAGGGGTGTGTGGAGAAAAAGACTCGAGGCCTTATGTGCCACTGCGGCACGAAGAGGATTAATAAGTAAGTTACTTTCGTTCACTTTTCAACTGGCTAGAGTGAATTTCAATCGTAGTTAGAGGCAGATAACAATGGGCTGTTTCGATAGTTTATTGGCAGCTGTTCGTAAAATTCGTCGGCAATTGAAATCGACAACTTTCAGCCATACACAAATTAACAATCGCAAAAGTTAAATGAAGCTGAATGAAATTTTTTTAAAAAAACTTCATTAATTTTTCTTTATCATGCAATCATATTCACTTGTTTTAAAATATTTTTGAATGTCTCCGGCCGAGTTTCCACTTAACAAAAAAAGGAGAACCTTTGGTTGTTCTTTTCTGAAAATATATTGAAAAAAGAGAACCTTTATCTATTCCTTTTTGGATAATAAAGGTGAGAACGAACTTTCAGTTGTTCATTTCTGAATATGAAAATTGAGAAACTTCAGCTGTTCCTAAGGGAAGACGAACTCTTAGTTGTTCATTTCTGAATATGAAAATTTGAAAACTTTAGCTGTTCCTAAGGGAGGACGAATTCTTAGTTATTCATTTCTGAATGTGAAAATTGAGAAACTATAGCTGTTCCTAAGAGAGGACGAATTTTCAGTTGTTCATATCTGAATATGAAAATTGAGAATCTTTAGGTGTTCCTAAGGGAGGACAAACTTTTAGTTGTTCATTTCCGAATATGAAAATTGAGAAACTTCAGCTGTTCCTAAGGGAAGACGAACTCTTACTTGCTCATTTCTGAATATGAAAATTGAGAAACTTTAGCTGTTCCTAAGGGAAGACGAGCTTTTAGTTGTTCATTTCTGAATTTGAAAATTGAGAAACTTCAGTTGTTCCTAAGGGAAGACGAACTCTTAGTTGTTCATTTCTGAATATGAAAATTGAGAAACTTTAGCTGTTCCTAAGAGAGGACGAATTTTCAGTTGTTCATATCTGAATATGAAAATTGAGAACCTTTAGCTGTTCCTAAGGGAGGACAAACTATTAGTTGTTCATTTCCGAATATGAAAATTGAGAAACTTCAGCTGTTCCTAAGGGAAAACGAACTTTTAGTTGTTCATTTCTGATTACGAAAAGTGAGAATCTTAGTTATTTTTTTTCTAAATATTGAAAGTGATAACCATTAAATAATTCTTTCTGGATACGAAAAGGGAGAGCCCCTAATTGTATCTCTCTTATGCAAAATTGCGAAGGTTTTATTTGTCTTTCACTATACCCATAAAAATTCATATTGAGCTTTATTGTTAAGTTTTATTTTGAAATGTTACTACACACCGTTCTAATTTATCGAAATTGTAACTAATTATTTTTTTATCATCTAAAACGTATCTAAAATTTTGTTTATATTTTACTTAGTTTGTTCATTTGGGGATAATGCTTCATCTGCATTGAACAATAACATGATGTTAGTTTTTAATATTCTTAATATACAGGGTGTTTATAAAGTCCCGGACCCAATTTGATGTTTAATAACTCATAAAATAATAAAGATAGATTAAAATTAATAACATTAATGGTTAGATAGACTCAAAAAGTTTCATGACCCTTGTCAATGAGCGTCCACATGTGCCCCCTTCGTCGCACGGAGAATATCAAGTCGATAGTAAATTTCACGCCAGGTAGCGGCAAGCATGTCGGCATCCACAGAGGCTATTGCGGTTGTAATTCTGGCTTTTAGGTCATCAATGTTCGACACGATCCTCCTGTAAACATTGTCTTTTATGAATCCCCAAGGAAAAAAGTCCAGCGGCGTTATATCAGGTGATCTGGGTGGCCAAGGAATTGGACCTCCTCGCCTACAGAAAAGACGGTCTCATCAGTCGTATACTTAGACATGTTGGAAAACTTCGTATTTCCACAACTAGAAGAGCTTCAGCCACATGTCTTTTTGCAACAAGATGGTGCACCACTTCATTGGGGGATCATCGTTAGTAGTTCCTTGAATGACCATTTTCCAGGAAGATGGATTTGGCGAGGAGATCCAATTCCTTGGCCACCCAGATCACCTGATATAATGCCTCTGGACTTTTTTCTTTGGGGATTTATAAAGGACAATGCTTACATGAGGATCGTGTCGAACATTGATGACCTCAGAGCCAGAATTACAGCCGCAATAGTCTCTGTGGATGCCGACATGCTTGCCGCTACCTGGCGTGAAATTGATTATCGACTTGATATTCTCCGTGCGACGAAGGGGGCACACGTGGAAGTTCATTGACAAGGGTCATGAAACTTTTTGAGTCTATCTAACCATTTATGTTATTAATTTTAATCTATCTTTATTATTTTATGAGTTATTAAACATCAAAATGGGTCCGGGACTTTAGAAACACCCTGTATATTTAATATTGTTAACTAGCATTGATATTTCAGAATTTTCCTCCCTGCTTTTCAAGGCCAAGGAAGCATATTTAATTGCTTTAGGGAGTAATACGTTAGAAAAATTGGAGACAAACGTTTGACCTATTTTAAAATAACACTATATAGAAAATTTTATAGATGCATATAAAAAATTTACACTATCTATATGTAATAAGGTAGTAAAGTGTGCGTAAAATCAAAGAGAACCTCGTTATCATTTTCTTGTAATCAAAAATTAAGCAAGAGTTCAGTTACTTAGCTCCTAAATAGCATAATATTTCTACTAATTTTTAAAAAAAAGTCAACTGCAACTTTTTTTCTGAAATGACAGTCAAATATTGAGTTTATTTTAATGAAAATTGAGAAAAACCCTTATTGTTCTAACGGGTACATTAATGATTAATTTGATATCTAACAACTGACGTCACGCGTGGGTAAATTGTGGCAGTTGTTTGTGCCACGATTCAGCAGGTTATTCGGTTTGATACACACGCGTGACGTCGTTCGTAGGAAGACAATTAAATCTAATCTGCAAATTGATTCAGCGTGATAATAAAAACACACCTAAAAGAGCTGTAATTTTAGCACACCAAGTATAACCTGTGATTAGACCCAACCATGTGATTTCAGCCATGTTCTTCTTTTCGAGTTGCAAACACTCAATTTAAAAAGCTGTAATCTATACTTTATGAACGCAAATATTTTCTACGAGAGTCATTAAAATTGCGATCATATATTTTGAATTTAGGGTTAGATTTCTTGACAAAGTACTCAGTCGAATGCGTTTCAAATACATGAAAATGAGACTAAAGTTTTAACGTTACATGGTACATTTCAGAGCATTATTTTTTAAATTTTGCACCTCAAAACAAAAACAAAATAACCGAGCAAATTAACAAAACAAAATTTCAAACGAAAATAGTTTGTCAAGAGTCATTCTTTGAAATGTTATCTTGAGTTTTCGATCTAACCTGCGATTTTTTTCAGAATGGACAATCCAAACGGTGGTCTTACAAAATTAACAAAAATTAACAACGGAGGAACTTACAAAACAAAAATAGTTTTTCAAGAGTCATTCTTTAACCTTGCGTTTTCGATCTAACCTGCAATTTTTTCCAGAACGGACAATCCAAACGGTGGTCTTACAAAATTAACAACGGAGGAATTAACAAAACAAAAATAGTTTTTCAAGAGTCATTCTTTGAAATGTTATCTTGAGTTTTCAATCCAACCTGCGATTTTTTTCAGAATGGACAATCCAAACGGTGGTCTTACAAAATTAACAAAAATTAACAACGGAGGAATTAACATAACAAAAATAGTTTTTCGAGAGTCATTCTTTAAAATGTTATCTTGAGTTTTCAATCCAACCTGCGATTTTTTTTCAGAACGAACAATCCAAACGGTGGTCTTACAAAATTAACAAAAATTAACAACGGAGGAATTAACAAAATGGAATTTCAAATAAAAAAAGTTTTTCAGGAGTCATTATTTAAAATATTGTCTTTCGTTTTCGATCTGACCTGCGATTTTTCCCAAATGGACAATCCAAACGGTGGTCTTAACGTTTGTTTTGTTATACAAACACGAAAGAATGCTATGAAATTTTTAAATATAAAATCCTTACCATAAATATCGGCACTTTTTCTTTATTTATTCGTATTAGTTGTTATTACTAAACCTAAGTGCTTAGAATCTTAAATCCCTTATAGCTGTAATATACTGAATAATTTAGCATTAAACAAAGATTAATTCAGATAAAAACAAAAACCAGAATCCTTTATATCGACAAAAGTTCCCCTTTTGATATTTAGTGCATATTTAGTTTAACGAAATGTTATACAATTTAAGATAAATGAAATTGAACTCTTTCTTAATTAGGAACTTCGTATGTTATAGATGTCAGATTATTAGTATTTATTTAAGAATTACATAACTATTTTAATATATATGCGTCAATTATTAATGATGCGGAAATTCTAATTTGAAACACGAAATGACAGAGAATATCCGGTATGAATTACAAGAGGGATAAAAGTGAATGTAAAATAAACTTTTTGCTCGGGTTTGCCATTCAAAGCTTTTGGATTAAGGAGTTTCAAATGGCTATGGTACTCTGAAAATTTGAAACATTTGTCTGCAAATTAATTTGCTGATCTTTATATCTATACCTTTAAATTAAACCTCTTTATCGCTACAAATTTTGTACCCTCGATGCAACGACGGTGTCGTAATTCAAGAAGCATAAAAAATCTGTTCCAAACTATATATATACTGTTCAAATGTTTGACATCAGTTGATGAAAATCTCTCTCTCTCTCTCTCTCTCTCTCTCTCTCTCTCTCTCTCTCTCTCTCTCTCTCTCTCTCTCTCTCTCTCTCTCTCTCTCTCTCTCTCTCTCTCTCTCTCTCTCTCTCTCTCTCTCTCTCTCTCTCTCTCTCTCTCTCTCTCTCTCTCTCTCTCTCTCTCTCTCTCTCTCTCTCTCTCTCTCTCTCTCTCTCTCTCTCTCTCTCTCTCTCTCTCTCTCTCTCTCTCTC
>NC_092210.1:23662961-23675686 GCF_043381705.1 Parasteatoda tepidariorum
TATATATATATATATATATATATATATATATATATACACACTATATATAATTTTATAGTCTACATAGTAAGGAAAAGGACATCATTAGTTTGAGGAAACATAATCAAGTTTATTCTATTTCCAGGCATAATAAGGACCTTTTACCTTAAAGACCATTGCCATTTATTACCCAAATACTTCAAACTATTTCGTTAAGTTGTTTAACGTTCTAACAGCAGCTTAAATTAGAAAAAAAAAGTCTTTTACAAAAATTGTTTTTTCTGTATTTAATATAGCAGATATTATCTCGTAGCAATTTTCGCTGCCACTAACTCTATTCTACATGTATTTTCGCAGTTAATGATTTCCAACTTCCCAACTTCGCCTCTCCCCCAACTTCTTTGACTGAAAATTTAAACTTGTAAATAACTGGAAACTGCTGATGGAATCAATAACTGAGGATTGCCATAAAATTTTATAGTTGCTTAATTCATTTTATTTTATTTTATAACCGTCGTCGAACAGTCGACCCAAGTTTTGGGTTTTGTGACTATAAATGTACAACTCCGTTGCCTTGTAATTTTGAACCAATCCAGAAGACAAGGAAACTCCTGGATCAGTAGCCCAGAAGTATGATTTTTTATGGGAACTTAGAGGATTTTTTGACTCGACAGATTTAACATGCATCAGTCAGCATTTACTACACGCTATAGTTTATTGTTAATTTTCTGATTTCTTGTGCATATTTTAACTATATTTGTTTCTTTTCTAAGATATCTATTTAATTCCGCAGTCACCGGTACGCTTGTGACGGTGACTACAGAACTGATTGCATATCGTGGCTGTATATGATAGCCTTTTGTAATAAGTCCTGTGACAGAATCTGTGGTTACTTCACAAGTCTGTAGTTACTGCCTGTTCAACGCCGTGTTGTTAACTCAGTGATTTAATAGTGAATCATTCACTTTATTTGTATTATGGTATCTAATTATTTTTGAAATTACTATTTTAAAAATAAACTGAAAAAAAAAATAGATACTTTAAAATAAAATTGTTCGAAATGTTTATCCTTTTTGCCTTGTCTTTTCGAAGCTGAAGCTGAGCTATGGATAAACATCCGTTGATGAATCGTTCACAATATTTTTTTATGCTAAACCTTAAATGTTATACTGTGTAATTATTAAAAATAGTTAAAAAATTCAATTTAGTGAAGTGAATTTTTAAAAAATTTTTTTTGTCCAATTTAAGAGTTCATTTTATTTTAGGCTACGCAGTAGGAAGTAAAGGATCAAATTACGGCATAAAATATCGACACTTTGGATGCATTAACCGTAAAATCTACATCTTTTTTTTTTCGTCAAGCTCATTTTCACCGAAAAATATACCATAATATTTATTTAAATAGCCGTGATTATACCGTAATATTAATTCAAAAATTTTAAGGTAGTTAATATTGTAAAAGTTACGGTACATCAGATTTTTGTTCCGTATAAACGGTAAAAATGGATTTTAGGGTAAAAAGTACCGGCACCCTGAGTACCAATACTGTTTACCGCAATTTGATCCGGATTTTTGTGTGTATATATTTTATATTAAAAATTGCATTTTCTGCCATTATTCAAAATTCGGATATCGGGAGATTAAAATTTGTTAACGCGTCTCTAAAGCAAACGATTCATTTCTCATAAGAATTTGAAAACTAAAAACATTCCATACGGTATAAAAAAAAATCGTTTTCTCTTTAAATGAGTAGATACATTTTAAGCAGGAAATGAAGAGATGGAATTGTAATTTAGGCTCCACTGCTGTGTCCGATGGGACCTCCTTTTCCCATCCCTCCCCCTGGGGTCGAGCGGGGGTGTGGCGAGCGCGTGCGAGTAGAATCCAAAAGAATGGCAGAGAAGGAGCTGTGCATTCGATTGAAGCAGTCGACGATGCTCTTCTGCTTAATCCGTGCAGCAGCAGTCCTCATCTTTCTCTTCTTGTTCATAGAAGCCGCCAACCACAGATCTAGATCAAGGGGGAGGGGATCACGGTGGTGGTGAGTTTTTTTTTTCCCCTTTTCTTCGAATCACGTGATTTGATTCGAACTATTAATATTCATATTGGAAATTTTACTTTGATATTCAGAAAGTGATTTACTTAAGCATGGTACCGGTAATACGTACCTGGAAAAACATGCTGATTCTTTTTCGTTAGATTATTATTTACAACTAAAGAATTTTACAGTTTAGTATTCATGGGATTTGTATTCAATAACAATAAGGTGTATAACTGTAAATGATAAAAGTACGCCGCTTATTTTGGTACAAAAATGGACATAGTAATTAATATCTGAAAAACATTAAGGGAAATCATCAATGCGTTTTATAGAAATATTGGAACGAATTGAACCATTAAATCGTTTACATTTGCTATAATCTTACTATTACTCTAATTACAACTATATTATCGTATTTCACAAACTTAATTGCATGATCATGTGATTTTAACTTGAATAAAAATATGGTATAATTAAATTTAATAATACAAAACATGCATATCCTTTGAACCACAATAATAAAAATTTTAAAACTTTACAAAGTTTTTTGTAAATTCGCAATGTGTTATAGTTCAAGATATTGGCATCATGGTTCAATATAATATCAACACTGATTTGTTTTACAGTTTTGTTATGCTGTTAGGTTTTACTGCAAAATATTGTTGATAGGTTTTACTGTTGTTAGTCATGTTATTAGGTTTTACTATAAAATTCTACTGATATAAAAAACTGGAAATTTGTAAAACTGTTAAAAATTCGTTTCTGGAGATGGGATAAAATGGAAAACCTAAGTGCCTATTATTTTAAAGAAACATTTATGGAAATTATCAGAGAGTTTTCAAAGTTATTTTAAAACGAAACTGAATTTGCATTGAGCTGCCTCTGTATTAAACTCATTTAAGTTTTTTAGGACGTTTCTGCAAAATATATTTGGAAATAAAGTGTCAAAATGTTTTTAAAAGTGGAAAAAAAATAATTCCGTACAGTAGTGAGTTTTGTTATAGTCGCGAGTTATTATCATCATTTTGAAATATTTATTGCCTGTTTTTGGATTATATAGGTAGAATTTAGTTTGCTTGTAATTGAAATAAAAGAATTAAAAAATGAAGCAGAAGAGAAATTATGGTTGATTTCCAATATGTTTTTTGTAACTAAGAAAAGATTTAACTAAGGAATTTTTTTCCCTGGTTAAGTTGGTAAATTAATGATTTTTCTTCTTTCATCTAAAATGTATATTCCTATCTTCTAGAAAAGCTACTTTTAATCTCAAAAACGTTTAATTTGATTTCACCTCATTGTGAAATAGGGCTTGCTGGGCAATTTTAATTTATAGAATTGTAGATAAATATATAAATTAAATAGAAAAGTACTTGTCGTGTACTGCTGAGCTAAGTAGTACTGAAATACAAAAAAAAAAAAAGGAAAATTGTGTTTTGAAGTGCTTTATTTAATTATTCATTTATAAACTTAATTTTTATTTCACTAAAAAATTAGTTTTCTTTCCCCAAATCTTTAAAAATGCTTATAGATAAAAATTTAAAAATGCAGCAATAGTTGAATGTGATGAGTGCGGCATATTATACGAAATTCTTCTACTACTAGAACTTGCCAAGCCATTTTTAAAATGCTAATATTAAAGTTTCACAAATTGTAATTTTATAACGATCAAAATTACTAATTATATCCGCTATTGCGACAATGTTTTTTAAGAAAAATACATTTTTATGCTGTTAAGTTGGCAATATAATATGAAGAATGGTAAAATTAAAAATAGTTTTAATTATTTCGGTTAACAGTACAGAAAAAGGAAAAAATAATAACCTTTCCTCGTATTTTTTTAATTACGATCTTAACGTAAAGCAAAAATGTGTATGAGGACCATCAACCAAGTAATTATTCTAACTATAAAAGAAAACTCTATCACTTTCTAGAGATCTTCAAGATCTATCACTTCAAGAAAAATATGACTGTTATTTACCACATATTAGTGTTAGTAAGGATGTCAAAAGCAACTACACACAGCTACAATCGAATAATTTTGCTTGTTATTTTAACATAAGACTTACACAGACCTAACATATACTTACATAGAATCATAAGTTCTTTATAACGAATATTCCATTTGATATTGTAAATTATCGTTATTATGGATATTTTTAGAAAGGAAAAGAGAAATATGCTCCTTTCTTTTACATTCAAGTTTTTGATAAATTAAGTTTACCTAGAATCCAAGGTAGACTAAATGCAGTCTAAGATTTTCTTAAGCAAAGCTTTCACTGACAGTTTTGTTTTCAATGAAAATTAAGTTTTTAATCAACTTAAGATATAAGTTACTTAATTATAATAAATAAACAAATTTTAAATCAGATTTATAAGACAATATAACAGGTTCATCATATCTCTAACTAAACGATTGTTTTTTTAACTAAAGAATATTATAGCATGGTACATAATAATATAATAAAAATTATATAATGTAATCTTTCTTAAAGCTTTAAAAGTTAAAAAGTTAAATAAATTTCTTTAAATTTTTATAACACTATAAAATAGTGCAACGAGCGATATTAATGCACTATATTAATACATTATAACATCAATAATACACAATACACTCTCAGAAAAACTGATTCATCATAGAACCAAAATTTTGGTAAATTGAGGCGTAATACGGTTCAATAAAAATAAAGTGCTAAATTGAACCATCTTTTAATAAAATAAAACCATAATATCACATTCCTTAAAAGTGTAATAGCCACGTAGAGAAAAAATTTTTTTGAAAAATTATCATACTGTATTAATAAAATTTTTGCTAAAAGAAAATCATAATTCTGGTTTTAGATATGGTATTATATGCGGTATTTAAACCATTCATTTGTTAATTTTTCCTTTCATATGGTACCGGTTCATCGGAAATTCTTGTTTTAAGGATTATAGATCTTAGTACTACACATTTAGTAAGAAATAAAGAATTGAAAAGTAAATTTAACCGAATAAATGGTTTTTAGATCCTGTTCTAAGGTATGATAAAATTACCATATTTTACCTCATTTACCAAATTTCATCACATATTATTAAACTATATTTAATCGTTAAATTTTGCTAAAATCATTACGAAAGCGCTTCGGTAAAAGTTACCAAGCTCTTTGCTGTTCCCATAGATCCAGAAGTACGGTAAATTTTACCATATTGTGGTAGTTTTGGCTATTCTTTTCTTCTTAGTGTATATCACCCTTTGAAGTTCAAAAAAAAGCAAAATTATATTTCAACACAGAACCATGTTATAGTCGTAGCAAATTTAAACAATATTACAATTCCGATGATTCAAAAATCTTTTACAGCATATTCTGAGTAAATTGATTACGTGATAAATTTACCCAGAATATTAATAATTCTTTAATTTAGTTTGCATACTATCATTGCAATCAATCGAATTGTAGAGATCCACATACATTTAAAAATTCGTTTTTAGTATTTAATTGATTATTATTTTACTTCCTATATTAAAGATATAAAAAATTTTGATTTTCAAAATTTAAAATATAATTGAACTGATATTCAAGTCAAAAAATAGATAAGTATTACTCATTTCGTTGTAAATTAGAGCTATTTTATTTAGCAAAATTGAGCCTACAATAATAAAATTATTTTCATTCAATTTTATTGAAAGTTTTGAAATTTTCAGGTTAAAATTTTTGTTCATTATTTTGTGGGTCATGTTTAAGTATATCAGTTAAGTATTAAGTATGTTAAGTAGTTAAGTATTAAGTATGTTAAGTAGTTAAGTATTAAGTATGTTAAGTAGTTAAGTATTAAGTATATTAAGTCATGTTGAGTTTCATTTTGTTGGTCATATTTAAGTGAATGAAATATTTATCCTTGCACTTAAGCATTATTAAAAATTGTCTTTTACGAATCAAAACCGAAACATTTATCAGTCCTTGATTCAAATAGTTGTAACAACCTCCAATGTTTTCATCATAATGAGTTTAGAATTTGATGCGTATGATTTGTTGCGAGAACCTGAAAAAAAATGGCAATACGGAAAAAAACTCGGCCTAACATATTACATCATTGAATTGAAGATCACTAATTTCTTTTTAATTTGTGTGTTCCTTTTTCTATCAGTCACTTTAATTTCAAAATATAATTCTTCGTTTACGAATTTTTATTTATTTATTATTATTTTTTTTGGCTTTTAAGTCAAGCAAAAGATATGCTACTTTAGAATTAGTAAACTACAGAGTGAAATTCGTTTGCTCCGCTTACACTCGTTGTACACAAAAGTACAACGTTGTACACTCGTTACACTCGTTGTACTTTCTGAAGCTTCGTCGGGAGTTGGATAGATTAAAGGTAGTAGACATACGGCTCATTGCTGAAAAATTCAATAAGCGTTTGCACTTTAGCATTGCTGCAAAAAGTGGCCACTTTAAACCTAATGAAATATATTTATTGGTAAAAGTCTACCTATAATTATTCATGTTTTGTTAATTTATTTATTTTTAATATAGTTGTATAAAAAATTGCACGTCCAGGTTTATTTTGTTTTTTAAAATATATATGTAAATCAAATTTGGTTGTGTTTTTCAGATTGATATTTTTAGTCTATATTTTCTTCTAATTGAACACTAATTATTGCATTTTTAAATATTATATAAGGAATACTCAAATTTTTATCAATCATTTGTAATATATAAGCGTATCAAACAATTTCGGATGAATATGTTTTGTGCAAACAATTTGAAACTTATATGATTGTTATTTACATCAAACTTTATTTACATCATCCACATTAAAAGTTACTAAAACATTCTATAACTATTGTAATATTCAGTTTTGGTATTCTCTACTGAAATTTCATGTTTTTTTGTTGAATTAGCGAATCTCTTTTAGAATTTTTTATTTTATTTTTATCTCTTAAGCAAATAACATTCTATAAATATTTATTGCTTTTTTAAATAATAATAAAAGGATTACTTTATTATTAGCTTTTTAAAAATTTTTTTAAAAGAATTTTTACTTTATAAGGATTGTAGTATCTGTTAAAATTATTTTCTGTAAATATTATCTATTTCAGATTTTTAATTACATTTAAAAATGTAATTTAAAACATATAATATTTTGAAATGTAATTGAAAATTTTATCTCGAATTTTTAACTAACGAAAAATATATAAAATAAATTATTCTAGAAAGAGTTCATACTTTATCAAAATGATATAATTCCAAGATCATCGAAGTTTACCGAAAAAATATATTTCCAAATCTAACGGAAATTTTATATGATTGGAAAATTAAAATGTTTTAAACTTTTAAAATAGAGTTATGAGAAAATCTATTCAAAATGTTATTTTAAATTGATAAAATTTTAAACTAATATAAAATATTTAAAATAAATAATTCTAGGAATATTTCATACAAATTCTAGGAATTTCATTCTAAGAATTTCATTCTAAGAATATTTCAATCAAAAAGCTATATTTAAGCTATATTATAAATATTATAAGACCATTATAGGTTACAGGGAAAATATTTTTAGATCCAATTGAAATTTTATATTTTTGGAAAAGTAAAATGTTTCAATTGTTAAAAAGTAGAGTTTAAAACAATCGAAAGTACTCAAAACTCTTGAAAATATTTTGTAAATGTTTGTTGTAATAAATGTTCGTTGTTTCAAAAGTTTGTAATAAATGTTAATAACTTTTTTAAAATGTTAAATGTTTAAGATTAATATTTTGCATTTCAAAACATTTAAGCATATAACATTTTGATGTAATTGAAAATGTTATCTAAAACGTTTAACATTTGGAAAATATTATCCGTTTCAAGTTGTTAATTACATTAAGAAATTTTATCCAAAATATATAGTATTTTGAAATTTAATTGAAAATGTTATATAAAATATATAGTATTTTTAACTAATGTAAAATATTAAATAGAAGTTATTCAAGAAATATTTCATATTCTACTTTGTTTATTAATATTCATATCCTAAAATGCAATGATTCCAAGACCCTTGAAAGTTACACAGCGAAGATAGTTTATAAAAAATATTTTATATGTTTGAAAATAGAGTTTAACGAAAACTAATCGAAATATTATCTGAGGCAGATAAAATTTTCAAATGCAATTGAAAATTATATAAAAAATTTCAAAGCTTATTAGATTTCAAAGAACATTGGATTTTAAAGATCATCGCAGGTTGCACTAGAGAAATTTTTTTTAGTTGAAACAAAAGTTATGTTTTTTAAGATTCAAACATGAAAAATTTCAATGTTTTCTAAGATTAAAACAAGAAAGAATTTATGTTTTATTAGGTCTCGGTAGTTGAGATAAATGGTAAATGGGAAGAATTTCTAAAAACTTTCTTTCCTATATTTAGATCACTTTGCTTTGAATAAAAATTGTGGGAAAATTGCTTACTAATAAACAAATCCTTTTTTTTTTTAGAAAAATTTTTCTTTTAAATTTTTTAACCTGTATCACCATTTATTACTGATTTTTTTTTAGTTTGTTTCATTAAGCAATTAATTGAGCATTTTAGTTAGCTTTAATTAGCAGTTAAATTTTTTCGAACATGAAATCTAGCAAGTATCGAATTTGATTACTCGATTATGATAACAAGTTGATTGTTCTCAAATTTGATGTCGAACTATGAATCCAAATTTTTTTAATCGAAATGTATAAAAACTTGTTGAAAACTTGAAAATTATTTTATCATTAAAATAACTGATAATGAACAAAGAAATTGACCAGCTCTATAGATAAAAGCTAGCAATAAGCTAATAATAAGCTAGTATCAAGCTTATAAGCAATAAGCTTGGTAAGTTTTTAAAAGCAGTCGATTACGCATATAATACCTTAATGAAATGATTTGAATGAAAATGTTAATCCTTTAACTTCTAGTAATAATTTTTACTGAAAGTAATAATTTTTACTGAATTCTTTTCCGATTTTAATACCTATAAACACGGAATTAACTTTCTATGGTAAAAACAAGAAATTTTGAAGCTGTAATAGAAAAATAAATTTTATTATATAATTTTAAATTGCCTTGCACACGAATTCAATAAATCTATATTTTGAATATATTTTATTAAAAGAAAAAGTTAACTCGGTATAAACCTTAATACGTACATTCTTTATTTCTGTTACTTAAAGTTAGATTCCATATCATCATACTTATCAAAAATAGTTTTTATGCACACAACTTTATTTAAAAAATTCGTTAATTTTTAAATTTATGGTGAATATAATAATTAACTGTTTTTATTGTTGTATATTTTTTTTTTCATGTTCTTTAAAGACAAGACTGATTTAGATATTTATTTATTTATTTGTCTTGAATAAATGTTGCAATCATTAACTTTATAGGATATTTTAGTTGTAACATAGAATCAAAGAACATCATGTAGTTCCTTACGGATTTTTTATAGACATGACGGTCTGTTTTAAGATGGATCAATTTAATTAAAACAAACGAAATTTCTTTCCATAAAATATTTTGAGTTTGCTCTGTTTTTTCGTGGTGACAAATAAAATGTGTTTTTTTAAACTTTATTTTTTACCAAAATCATTCAATAAATTCTCTTATAACTCTTTTTCACAGAAGTTTTATCAAGCATATTTTCCATACTTTTTTTTTTAATTTTTTGTATAAATTCGTATAAAAATAAGTGAAAAATATTATATTGAGAATTTGAATGATTTATGATTATAAAATACGGCCGAAACACCGGTGTCTTTTTCTGCATTAAAGGCAAAATCTTCCAAACACGGCTCATTTTCAGGCAACGATTTTTCAAATTTACCCTTATTTGCAGTTATTTAGAATTGTGAGAAACATACATTCCTTATCAGTATTTTTTTAATTTACAAAATCTATTATTGATACATTTTTGAAAATAAATAGAAGTAAAAATTTTCAAACCTTTATATATATATATATATATATATACATANCCTATATATATATATATATATATATATGCATGCTATTCTTCTTCATGCTACTTATTTCATGCTGCTATTACTTTTGCATTTGTTAAATATTAAGTGATAGATAATTTATTATCTTATAAATAACGTTTATATGCAATAAAATGTTCCCCATAAAAGCTTTCTTAGTTTAGAAAAGAGTATTTAGCGTATTTTGAGTTAAAAAATTTTAAAACACATATTACGCAAACAGAAATTGAATTTCGAAAATTTGTAAGCTTGTTAAATTTAGTAGGGGTTGATAATTATAACCGAAGACAAACTTTATTTATTTATGTATTTGATCACTCAAGTTTGTAAGCTTGTTAAATTTAGTAGGGGTAGATAATTATATCCGAAGACAAACTTTATTTATTTAAGTATTTGGTCACTCAAGTTTGTATCCTTGTTAAATTTAGTTGGGGTAGATAATTATATCCGAAGACAAACTTTATTCATTTATGTATTTGGTCACTCAAGTTTGTAACCTTGTTAAAGTTAGTAGTGGTAGATAATTACATCCGAAGACAATCTTTATTTATTTATGTATTTGGTCACTCAAAACTATTTATTAAAAATTTCTTTTAAAGTTCTATTACACTATGCGCTACAAATTTATTAATAAAAAATAACAATATTTGATAAAAGAAAACGTTTCAAATTTAGTAAGAGAAAATATGCTGAGAAGATTTTCACATTTTGGCAGGGTCGCGTTTGCTCAGAGAATTGAGCATTCACCTCCGAATGATGTAACGACGGTTTGAATTCCAGCAGTAGCTGGTTGATACGAATTCTGTTCTAAGCTTGCACAGTCCACAGTTTTGACGAAAAATATCCTTAGTGGTTGACTTAACATAGGTTATAATCCCTTGCTGTCAGGCTAAAGGTAGGTGGCTTCTTCTCCATATAGCACAAATACTGGTTAGTTCCCTCAGAAATTCCTCTATGAAGGCAAGTTTGTCTTAATGATTTAATTAGGAGTTCCCTTGTCTTTTGTATTAGGTTCTATACTACAATGCTGCTGAGTTGAACATTGGTAGTTGTAAACTCTGAATTGAGTCGGCTGTTCAACGCCGGTAAGAAAAAATAAATAAAAAACCTTGACAACAGTATTCAGAATGGAAGACACATTGTTTTGCGGAGAAGATACCATTGTTGTATGGGTAATTTTTTCAGTGAGACACTAAGAATGCACTTTTTTGTTTTGTGCATATTTTTTAAAAAAATATAACAGAATTTAGAATAATTACAAAAACTTTTATTTCGATTTGCACTTGTTTTAAAATTCTCTACATTATAGACAGTTTAAAGTAAGGTTTTTGCTATTTAATTTAAGTTCATAATATATTTTAATGCTAAAGAAACAGCTAACACAAAATAAAGACATCACATACATCGACAAGTTAAATGATTTAATTCACGAAAAAAGTCAAGAAAATAGTTTTTTTCTTTCACGACATTATCTATATTTTCAACAGGTTTTTCTGTTTTCGTTCTTGTAACATCTACTGAGCTGTGAATAATATTATTTGTATTAATAAACTAGGCTTAGCGAAAGGCTTTGGTGGAATTTTATCTCTAATATGCCCGCTGCAGCAAAAAAATCATTCTGCTCACCAACCAACTTTGAAAAAACAAAGAAAAATCTTTGAAGCACATCAAAAAATTAGTGAGCTAAAAACAAATTTTACAGCGAACAAAATGTTCTTTACAATTATAAAACAATACAACATTAATGAAAAAAATAGGATTTTAGACGGGATTTATAGATAGGACGCTCCCCTACGTACTGCCCCTCCACTACACCCCTGGATTTTAGTGAAATATATTAATAAGAACATTAAGTTTGTCACGCGCCTTCAAAACTAATCTAGTTTCCGCTGTCATATTATTGGCGTGCGTACTGATACTTGCTCTGAAAGAAAAATTGATACATCCGAACAGGATGTATTTTAAATTACTTCGTTTATTGCTTAGAACGTTATTGAAATGTGGAGTCTGTCTTTAAATCTAGAGAAAGTCGATAGATGGCGTTTCATACAGAAAGTTTTTATCCTAAATTGAGATTTCGAACACATAATTTGCTCAATTGTTCCGTTTCATTACAGTTTCGAAAGATGCGTCAGAGATTCCAGTTTTTGAATATTTAAAGATATTACTATATTTGGAAACACCTAAATGCTTAATAATGTTTTATTTTAAATGTATTCATCAAAACCTTATTATTATTTTGCAACTCTAAATAAAGTACAAATCCGAAAACAATTTGCTTCATAGATTCTAAATGCACCCTCCTCCTAGAAAACATTATAAAATTTCAAATATATAAATACTGGTAAATGTAAAAATTGAATTTTCAGTGATGTTTTTCAAAAAGATTTTAAAAAAATCCATGCATTAGGTTTTATGAAAGACAATGCAAGGAAAACACGGTAAATTTTTTTGATGGCGTAGGATTCAACGTGATTGCCAGAACGATATTTCATTGTATCCTTTTGGTTGTAAGTGCATAAATAAAGGAAAATTTTCAAAACGCTCTGTATTTTCATATGATTTTAAACTTCTGGATATTATTTATTTGAAAATTACATTTTGTTACTATAGTAATGTTACAATAATGCACTCTTTGTAAAAGTTTCATCTTTTATTAATTATTGTTAAAAAACCGATAACAAAATGAAAAACAACATGGGCAATTAATGGTAACGCCTACATTCTACTTAGCCTTA
>NC_092210.1:23676094-23723636 GCF_043381705.1 Parasteatoda tepidariorum
ACTTTTATTCCAGTCATTGTTTAAAAAGCGTTAAAAATCAAAGAAAAAAGTATCAAAAGAGTGTTTATTCATTCAACTCAAAAGTATTTTATTTTACTTTTATTCCAGTCATCTTTAAAAAGCGGTAAAAATCAAGGAAAAAAGTATCAAAAGAGTGTTTATTCATTCGACTCAAAAGTATTTTATTTTAATTTTATTCCAGTCATTGTTTAAAAAGCGTTAAAAATCAAAGAAAAAAGTATCAAAAGAGTGTTTATTCATTCAGCTCAGAAGTATTTTATTTTACTTTTATTCCAGTCATTGTTTAAAAAGCGTTAAAAATCAAAGAAAAAAGTATCAAAAGAGTGTTTATTCATTCAACTCAAAGTATTTTATTTTACTTTTATTCCAGTCATTGTTTAAAAAGCGTTAAAAATCAAAGAAAAAAGTATCAAAAGAGTGTTTATTCATTCAGCTCAAAAGTATTTTATTTTACTTTTATTCCAGTCATTGTTCAAAAAGCGTTAAAAATCGAAGAAAAAAGTATCAAAAGGAGTGTTTATTCATTCAACTTAATAGTATTTTATTTTACTTTCATTCCAGTCATAGTCTTAATGGATTGAAATTTTCCAAAACACTCTTCTAGGATACATGGTTTACTAAATGATATCTTCATTCTTAATTGTGTCTTTATTATTGAAATTTTAAAAGCTAATTTTAGCTGAACTCATCGGATACAGAAACGTTTCACATTTTTGGACCTGCAGACTATAGAACCTTAAGTAAATAAAAATCCCCAAAAGAAACGTTAAATTATGAGAATATTTGTAATATATATATATTTTTTATATTTTGTAATTTAAGTAGATTTTAAAAGATAAATTCAACCTAATTATCCTGAAATAGTTAGCTACAAATTTTACCGAGACATTTGAAATGAAAGACTATAGAAATTAAAGTTGATTATGAATTCAGTAATACTTGCAGTACTTCTAATACGTATAAGTACTTGTAGTACTTGTAATACGTTCAGTAGTACCTGTAATACGTATAAAAGTTCATTTTTATGTTGTACTGATATTCCTTTGGTTGTAGAAAATCTTTACATTTCGTAAATTTTGTTAAATTTTTTAGCCCATTCCGAATAAAAAATGTGAATCTTAAGCTTTTACTATAGGAAACGATAGTTTTAAACTGATTATAAAAATTCATAAAAAATGTTCGTTTTCATAACATGTATAATACAAATATTTGTTCTTAATATTTTATAGAAAATTTGTAATACTATGTATATGTTTTAATATTTTATAAACTACGTCAAATTTGAAAGAATCAGAATCTGAAACGATTACATTAGAAGACAAAAACTTTAAAGCGTCAATTAAAGAGTGCAAATCCTAGAAAAATCAGTCAAAAGAGCTAATTATAGGAATATTTTCAATGTTTATATATATATCAATGAATCATAACAATTTTTACTAAAGACTGTATTATTATAAAAATATTTTCATATTTCATAAGTCATATAAAATTTTTAAGCTGAATTTAACCTTACCTGAATCTAAATTTTGGAGACAACATAATGAAATATTTTATGAAAATTGTTATATAATGAAATTCTGTTTGATACGCTCATTTTCTGAATATTTTTACTAAAAATGCAAATTCATAATAAAACTCATTTTATCATGTAAATAGTTTTGTATTTAGTAAATTAAATAAAATTCAAAAGCTTATTTTAACTTACTCAGAAGAAAACTTTTACTTAAGTAAACAGCAACATTGAATCGTCTACAAAAGAAAAAAAAACATAAATGAAGCAAAAATCTGCTGGAAATGCTCATTTGTAGAAAATTTCTGATACGTTTATCTGTTCAAAAAATTTTGTATCAAGACTCATTGTATTAAGCAAATAGTTCAGATCTTCGTTAATGTTCATTTTTAAATCATTTCGAATATGCTTTTATTTTCGTGATAGCTTATAATAAGGCTCATTTGATAATTTAAATAGTTTTATATTTCGTAGTGCGTGTAAAATTTCAATGATAATTTTAGCTTTATCTGAATCTTAAACTTTTATCCAAGGACCTTTTTAGAATTCTAACATGCTCATAATAATTTAAACCAATACTGTTTTATCTTGTGACTGTTTCAATCTTCCGTTCTATTATTTTTGCAAACTTTCGAATCAGGAGACAACAGCCTTAAATCATCTATGAAAAACAGTAAATTCGACGATAAAAATGTGTTTGAGTCTCATTTTTAGAATTCTAATATTCTTCCATGCTCATAATAATTTATACTAATACTGTTTCATCATGTAAATATTTTTATCCTTTGTATTAGTATTTCTTAAACTTTCACATGAGGAAACAATGTCTTAAATCGTCTATGTAAAACCATACATGCAACGAAAAAAATCCGTTTAAAATACTTATTTTAGAATTCTAATATGCTCATATATGCTCTTAATATTGACTTTATACAAAAACTGTTTTATCATATAGATATTTTTATCTTTCGTATTATTATTTTCTCAATTATTTACGTAACATAATAGTCTTAAATTTTCTAAGAAACACTTTAAAAAGAACAAAAACAATTTGATTGTAATGCTCATTTTTCGAATTCTTATATGTTCTTAATATTTTATACTAATACTGTTTCATCGTGCAAATATTTTAATCTTACGTATAATTATTTTCGAAAACTTATATAATAAGACAATAACTTTAAATTATCTATGAAAACCCGTAAATACAACGAAAAAAAAACATATTTGAAATGTTCGGCTTCAGAATTCTAATATGCTCGTAACAATTTATACTAAAACTGTCTCCTTATGCAAATATTTTAATATTTATTGCAATTTTATCGCAATTTTACATAAGGAGATAGCGTTTAATCATCTATGAAAGCGCGTAAATGCAACGAAAGAAACCTATTTGAAATGCTCGCTTTTAGAATTCTACATAACAATTTATACTAAAACTGTCCCCTCATGCAAATATTTTAATATTTATTATTATTTTATCACAATTTTACATAAGGAGACAGTGTTTAATCATCCATGAAAAACCGTAAATACAACGAAAAAATCCTATTTGAAATGCTCGCTTTTAGAATTCTACATAACAATTTATTCTAAAACTGTCCCCTCATGTAAATATTTTAATATTTATTATTATTTTATCACAATTTTACATAAGGATACAGTGTTTAATCATCTATGAAAAACCGTAAATACAACGAAAAAATCCTATTTGAAATGCTCGCTTTTAGAATTCTACATAACAATTTATTCTAAAACTGTCCCCTCAGGCAAATATTTTAATATTTATTATTATTTTATCACAATTTTACATAAGGAGACAGCGTTTAATCATCTATGAAAAACCGTAATACAACGAAAAAAACCTATTTGAAATAAATGCTCGCTTTTAGAATTCTACATAACAATTTATACTAAAACTGTCCCCTCATGCAAATATTTTAATATTTATTATTACTTTATGACAATTTTACATAAGGAGACAGTGTTTAATCATCTATGAAAAACCGTTCTAATATGTTTATAACTTATACAAATAATGTTTGATCATGTAAATATTTTAAACTTTCGTGTTAATATTTTCGCGAACCTTTAAATAACGAGACACTAGCCTTAAATAATCCATGAAAAACCGTGAATACGAGAAAACAATATCTGTTTGAAATGCTTATTTTTAGAATTCCAATATGCTGAGATTAATTTATACTAATACTGTGTTATCGTGTAAATATTTCATTCTTTCTTGTTATTATTTTCACAAACTTTTACATAAGGATACAATAGCCTTAAATCGCCCATGAAAAACTATAAAAACAACGAAAAAAAAATCTGTTTGAAATGCTTATTTTGAGAATCTAA
The DNA here is from genome assembly GCF_043381705.1 of Parasteatoda tepidariorum. NCBI lineage: Eukaryota > Metazoa > Arthropoda > Arachnida > Araneae > Theridiidae > Parasteatoda > Parasteatoda tepidariorum. The sequence continues at coordinate 23,679,984 of NC_092210.1, forward strand.
GAGACAGCCATGATTTTCCAGAGCAACAAATGCGTTACCAAACAGAGCTAAGAGGGAGTCATAAAAGTGTCATTTTAAGGTCCAATTTGCCCATTTACTTCAATCCGAGTCAAAAAGGTCGTGATAAACCCTCTCGCTTCCTCATATTGCCACCAATTTAATCCTCATCCTCTCAGATATACTTTTGTTGGAGTGGGAACCAATCAGCATCGAGCAAGATATGTCTCACTACCGAAGACAGATGGTCTCGAAATGGAATATTGGCATGAAATGGAACAAATCAAATTTCTGCCAATATTAAATGTTTCCCATGGGAATTTTCTTTCCATTCTTAGTTATATTTATTTAATTTTTAAAAAAAATATCATACCTAAATGCTTTTAAGCGTTTAAAAAAATTAATAACTGGTTTTAAAAGTTTATTTTTTTAACCACGTTTACAAAATTAATGCATAGACGATCAAAAATGCTGTGTAGATAGAAAACGGGACAAATCAAATGCATGTAAATATTAAAAGTTTCCTAAGTTCTTTTCTAATTCTTTTTCTTTTCTTCCCCCCCCAAATGTCCTTCGTTATACTTTGCTAATAAATTTAATATTCTGTGGTCTTAAGTTTAAAGCACTCATTAAAATTTGAATAAAAAAATACATTGGTTTGATTTCTTGAAAGCGAAAACAAAAATAATATGTCGTGGAACAAATGGGGGAATTTTCGAATTTTTCGGAAATGTAATATTCTTTGGTTCATGTTTAAAGCACTCATTAAAATTTTAGTTAAAAATATATTGGTTTGATTTCTTGAAAACGAAAACAAAAATAATATGTCGTGGAACAAATGTGGAACAGATTTTTAGAATTTTTGGAAATGTAATATTCTTTGGTCTATGTTTAAAGCACTCATTAAAATTTTAGTAAGAAATATGTTGGTTTAATTTCTTAAAAACGAAAACAATATGCAGATAACACTGCGGAATAAATTTTTGTTGCGTTTATGCAAATACTTCATATTGAGTAGTACGGATGGGAGGATTTCAAATTTGACATTAGTTTTGATTCTAAGGCTACAGATTTATTTTGAAACGATATTTTTAGTCTTATGTCGAAATTTACAAGTTTTAAAACGTAATATATAAAAGGTCTTCGTACAAATGCTGCGACAAACATCTAGGTGAGTTAAGGCAGTGTTCCCCAACCTTTTTATCATCGCGGACCTGTCAACGTTTGATAATTTTACCGCGGTCCGCTGCGGGGGGGGGGGGACGTTGATTGTTTATATTTCCGATTATTTTGATTTATTTGTTTTAATTTAATTGCATTTAAACATGCTTTCAAAATAAAGTTACACCAAAAAATAAAACATAAAGTGATTTAATGTTTTAACTTACCAGAACGTTAAATCAATGAGAACCCTGAGCTTGTTTCGTTTCAATGAGACGGTTCCACCTGGTGGTAATCGGAGACGATGATACATTACAAACATTAAAAAATGTATGTCACTACCTTCGGGGGACCCTTTTCTTTAAATAAATAAAATTTTAATGGAACACAGATATTTTTAATTTGGGGTATAATTTAAATTTAGTTTCAATGAAATGGGCGGCCCGGTACTGTTTGATCCACGGACCAGTGGTTGAGTTAAGGCACATTATCAGGATTAAAATTGCATAGAAACCCCTTCCCAGAAATGCCACCGTTCGCAGCTAGGGGCGCTTTCCTATTAAGACCTGTTCACAAGAGCACGAAGAAACAGTTCATAATAGGGAAGCGCACATAACGGCTTATGAGAAAATTTTGGGGATGAGTTTCTGTACAGTTTTAATTCTGATGATGTCCCTTATCTTCTTTAGAATAAGTTTGATGCAACATTTACATGACCCTTTGAAATATATTACGCTTTTAAACTTGTACATTTCAACATAAAATAGATTGAAAATGTCGCTTTAAAAATCAGTAGTTTGGAGAGAAAAACCGATTTCAAATTTGAAATCAGCGAGACAAAAATATCTAAGATCTTTTAAAATAATTTCCTGCAATAGAAAAAAAAAATATTCCCTAGTGTAATCAAAAATGGAATACTGACTTGAAAATGAACAAATCAAGCTTAAACAAAATAAAAATTGGAACAAATCAAAATATTAACTATTATTATTATATTTTTACCCTCAGTAAATACAGATTTTGTATTATTTTTATTAATGATTAAGGAGACTTAAGAAAAAATTCGATAATGCGAGAGTTAATTGAATAAATCTATCATAAATCAGAAATTTAAAATCTTATTTGTTGCACTAAAAAAATTTTTAATTTCAAATTAACGTTACAACTTATTTATTTTAATAGGTTACTGTACAACCTATTGAAATAATTATCTATATTTAAAAAAAAAAACAATTTAAAAAGTTTTAAATATACATAAAAGAAAAATTCTATGATCTCCATATTTCTGTTTGTTTTGTGCGTGACAAGGGTTTTTGATTGAATATATATTTTAATAGAATAAGTGCCGGTTGTTAGATAGTACAGAAAATTCTGAGGCAAAAACGAAAGGAAAAGAGAACAAGATACAAACAGTAAAATAGACCAAAAAGAAACACTTTCATTATCTAACGCAACCCTTTTTTAACTAAAGAAGTTAAACTTGTGAGTAAAAGCAAACCAACTTATTGCACCAAAAATTACTTTAAAANATAATTAATAATTTAAGTTGGGTTAAAAAATTAATTATGTGTTAAGAACTTATTTAGATTAATTTTGTTAGGTTGCCTTAAATAATATTCTAAGTAGAGTTGAATAATTAGTCGTGCCTTAAATACTTATTTAGAATAATTTTTTTATGTGAATAAAATTTTAGTTACGACGTAATTATTTAGATTTATTTTTGATGCCAATAGCTGGAGAAATTTTAAATATAAGCCGTGCTATGTTGTAGCCTACTGTCACACCAGTGATTGTAGCTTGCTTTTTTAGAGCAATAGCATGTATATATTATGCGATACTCAAGTTATGACTGGAAAAGTGCATGAGAAATTAATACAGCAAGTAATGGTGCTTTGATATGTGTTTTCTATCCTACCGCATGACGGAGATAGAAATAATTTGAATATTTTTTGGTGCTTATTATGATGAAATGACCCAAATTCATAGTTAAGTTAGTTTGTGGGATTTAATGTCTTCCGGAAAGATTTTGAATTACTATTAAAATTCAAGACATGGAGAACTTTGTCAATATGGCGGAAATCTCTTGAAAATCGTTAAAACTGAAATCAACGAACTTTCGCCGAAGCAAAGCAGCGTGCAACAGCTAGGCGTTGAAAATTATATTGTTTAAAATAATTATTTAATTGCATTGTTTAATATATTGTTTAAAACTAAATAAGGTATGGGAATTGGGAGAGAGGTTGAAAAATTTGAATATTTGAATACGCTTATGCTGAAGATTTGTCTTGGGTACCATTAAAGTTTATATGCTGTGCAAGAAAACTTTGAAAGGTTACCAACCTGGGTCGCCAAAGGTGCCAAGTTCTTATTTAAATAATACTAATAAAAAAAAGAACTGGCAAATCATTCTGAGTTAACAGTATGATTTTCTGCATTATCATTTTACCAACTCGACTGTTTTGTTATTGTATACAATGACAAGCAGTGTGAAAAAATTTCTAAACATTTTATATTTTACCTTGGATATCCTGCATTGTATACAATGGCGGATATCCAAATTTATCAGTAACATTCATATGCCAAATTAAAATGAGCGAATTTGTGTCTTCCTAGGAATATTGCTTATTCTGAAGAGATTTCGAACTTTGTAGTGGACTTTCACAGAACTAATACATTAGTTGGAAGGGGTTTTGCCCCTCACACTCTACTCCGGAAGAAGCAAAGGCGACTGGTGAGGGAAAATCCAGGCGCCATGACAGCCATCGGCAGAGGAGTGCGATTATCTATTTCCGAATGCAAACATCAGTTTAAAAAAAGAAGGTGGAATTGTCCAACAATTGATTACACAAGGGGTAGAAATATTTTTGGAAAGATTGTTCAAAAAGGTATTTATCAATTATTTTAAAGTTGCGTTTTTTTTTTCTTTTGTTCTATAACTCAGTTTGATTTCTAAGTTTACAGTTGGTTACTTCGATGTATAGTTTGTCTAAAATAAGAACTCCTCCAGTCATTCGTCTGGACCTGTGGCGGTGACTATGGTAACGAGGTATGACTATTTCAAGTAGGGGTGAGGGGTCACTATTTCTACTCGGGTCGGCGAGAGAAAGGGAATCTCTTTCTTCAGTCTATTGTGTTTCCTAGGGTAAAGCTACCCTCCCTAAAATGCACCATTCTTGTTTCCATAGCACCAGACAGTCTCAGAATTTGTGGCGGGAGGAGTTCTTAGCTTAGACAAACTATAGAACAAATTTCACCTGGTGTGAATAAAAATTCGTTGTATGAATTGAAACTTCAGAGCAAAGTTAGAGAATGCTTGACAAATATTTTAAGAGGATTAACGAAGATGGTTATAAAAAGATTAGTAGTACAGTGCATGCCTGGAAGCACCGTGTAAATAATAAAGATAAGATATATGAATTTTATAACCGTCGTTGAACAGTCGACCCAATTTTGGTTTACGACTACTAATGTTCAACTCCGTAGCCATGTAATTTTGAACTAATCCAGAAGACAAGGAAACTCCTGAATCAGTACAAAATTCTTATCATAAAATACATTTAAAATAAATTTGATTATTTATTTATAATTATTATTTGTATTTCATTGCAAGGAAAAAAACAGAATTGATTTTATCCGTAGTGATAAATGCGAAAACAGCCAAAAAATTAGAACGTTGAAAAATTTTTTTATAGGGCATTTGTTAAAAATGTTAAATTTCCCCTGTGCCAGAAATGAATTTTTTTAACAATTTTAATTAAGCAATCAATAAAATTTCTTTTGTGCCAGAAATGATTTGTTTTAACAGCTTTTATAAAGTAAGCGATCTCATTGAGAGGTTTAACTCAACAAATATTAAATGAAATAAAATTACGAAGAGAGAAAAAAAGGAATATAATTTCTCTCTTTTTTTCCCAATGCAATTGATACACATCCATTTTTATTTACTTATTTTGTTCACTTTGTAAATGTTTCTATCATAACATATTGCTCATCATAAGCTATCTCTATCTTTCCTCAATTCATGAGACTTGAAAAGAATAAGGTAAAATCGGAAAAAAAATTACTCAGCTAATTTTCTTTTTCAGTATCATTCAAATTTTTTTCTTCGTGCTCTCTGACTTGCATTGATAAATATCTGTATTCAAAACTTATTGAAATGACTTACTTAAAAGCGCTGATGGAAGAAAAAAAATGGTCGCAAAGATGCTTATCTTATTCTTGCATGGGAGAGGGGATTGTTATACCTGCAAACATTTCACATGCTGAGTTGTAAAAGATACTGAAAATATAATAGTATAATTCTGAATGACAAACTAACAAATCCGCCATTTTTGGGATCATGAGGCAGTACTTAGCAATAAAAAAATGGACTAACGATGGATTTTTGAGCAAGGATTTATTGTATTTAAATATTACTAATTAGTAAATTTGGAGATTAATTTTTTTAATTTTGTATATACTTGCATTTTTTTTTTGATTTGCAGAAAGTCCCGTAGCATTTACTGGAAGAAAAAAATCACAATTATGATTAATGTTTGGCAAAAACTGTATTGCTAAAACGAAAGTAACAGATGGGGGAAAAAACTGCTTGCTTACTCATTTTTAAGATTTCAGTTTTTTTTTATTAATTTAGACTATTTTCTCATTTATAAAATCATTAATAATATTTTTAAGATTAAAAAATGGTGCAAATATGTTTCGAAAAATTTTGACAGAACAAAAAATTATTCTCAAAGATATGGCTTGGTTTCATTGTTTTTTTCCAAAGATTTCATTGCTTGGAAATGAAACGTCTCAAATTAAATTTTTTTCCCCTTAAGTATTTTTGTTGCACATTGAACCGGTTTAGTGTACGAAATACAATTAGAAAGCGCGTTTTTATAAACTTATTGTCTGTAGCTTATTTTGATTAATTGTGTCATGTTAATTGGTCATGTTTTATCAGTATCATAAAAATTGAAAGCCGCTAATCCGATATGAATCTGCTTTTCGGAATGTAGAAATTTCGATGTTATTATGACAAGGATCAGCGAATTTAGAAATTTGATGTCGATACGATTGTAACAGTTCACTTCCTAGCTTGTTTCTTCTTTTTCCTTGGCTTTAAAAAGTTTCCAGCTTGCAAAACAACAAAAAATGAACTTTAAATAATTAAAAATAAAAATGTTCGTAAAGATCTCTGATTACAAAATACAAATGAATTGACTTTGGCTGGCAAAAAAAGAAAAATAATTAAATTTTAACATGCAAATGTTTAAAATTTACTTTCAGAAATTTAGATTCAAGGTTTAACCGAAATAACAGTACTTTGAACCACAAAACTGCACAAATGAGCTGGCACTCTTAATAAGGCATTAAATTTAATCATTTTTTCCCGCTCAGAAATAAGTGTGTCATGTGATCATGTTTAAAAAGTACGATGCATCATGGCTTAGAAGTAGAACCATATAAAGGTTCCTATAAATTTAAAACATATTACTGTACAGCATGCTTTAAAACTTCTCTAGCAGTGTAATGGCATTACAGTAAATCTTTTTCAAAGCACAAGTATAGTTGAAAGTGAAAGGCATATAATGGAATACAGGAATGGGATTATTTATAAATTGAATTTTAAAGAAAGTGCATACTTTTTCTGGAAAACGGGAGTGATAAAGATCATGGGTTAGTATTTTCACCGATATCAAAGCAAGAAATTTTTTTTCTCCGGAAAACTTGTTTCGAAGCGAATACTCACACTTAACCGTGAGGTTTCTTTCTTCCTTTTTTTTTATTTTTAAATTCCATATCTCAAATAATTAAGTTGCTGCACCATTGTGCTAGGGATGCATTGAAGGAATTTTCCAAAAGATTATTTTCCTTATTCTTCCATTTGTTATTGCGATTGGTATTATTCGGACACTCGCCAATTTAAAAACATCATTTCAGTGGTCTTTAGCATGGTTTCACGAAGCTCCTTTGACAAAAAATAAATAAATAAATAAAAAACCACAATTTAAGAGCTTGAAGAAAAGCTTTAATTTTAAACTATCTTTAAAGAATAGAAGAATTATCTGGACTTTAGAACGGTCAATCAATTAAAAATCGCCAATTTGGCGACGCTTTGCCGCCTAGGTGAAACTTATCAGAATCATTAATTTTTCTCAATTTTTGCAAACCTTTACGAGCTACGATAATGTAGCATAAGGGTAAATTTTTAAATATTAAAAAATTAGAACACTAACGCTTTTCATTTTCACAAAACTGTGGCTTATTTCCATATTGACGTTTTGTCCCATTTTCAGAATAAGCATGGAAACCGCTGGTTACAGATAGGCTACACTTGACCTAACAGTCATCATGAGTAACTGTTGCAAACTCACAGTAAATTTGAAAATAGCATACTATTCGTAAAAAAGAGCATCATTTCATGCGACTAAATAGCCTCCGAAAAACGGCATTTAGGTACTTGGTAAGAACCAAAATGGCGGATGAATTAAGTTCTTGCTGTACTAAAGGATCAGCAGAGGAAAAAGCTGTTTCCCTTGAAGTTTCTTGTACACTATCGATGACGTGGGGGTAGGGTTCATACGAGGGTGGTCCATGATGCCCGTTGACGCAAGTGATAAGCGATCGCCACATTCCGTCACCAAGATCTTTCTCCTGTCAGCGATTGCCCATTGTTATCTTCAGAATCCTGGTGAGCTTCTGGAATTTGCTGCTACCTTGAGAAAGCCATTGCCCTTAGCTGACATTGTGTCTCTCTTCTGTAATGACTCTGAATTACAAGGACCCTCGCGATGCTATCGTTCGCTCTCTCTTCATCATTCCCTTCATCCGGATTCGAACGATCTGAAAAATGTTCGGTTCATCCTGGAATTTGCATACAGTTTTTTGTTATTGTGATGCTTTGAACTATTTGAGGTTGGTCGTAAGTGGTTCTGACGTTGGTAAAGTGGAATCAATATAGATTTTTTTTTTCTATGCTGCAAGCGAAAAAATCTTTAATAGATGTTTTTGAAATTTTTTTTATCTTTTGCTTGACATTTTGAGAGCTTCTTTCCTTGGAGGAGGGTGACGCTGGAATTTCAACTTTTTTTAAAATAGTTATTTTTTCTTCATTGTAAAAACTTTTTGACTTAATTAAAAATTGTTTAGAGGAAATTTGTTTCACTATCAATTTCTTAAGTGACTCATAAAGATCTAAATTCTTTTATGTATTACAGACAGACTGAACATTTACTCCTGATTTCCGTTTCAGGGTTTAAATTAGAAATAAATTTTTCTTATCGTAAATGTAATTATTTTTTACATAACAAAAATATAAACAACATATATAAACAACAACATATATTATATAAACAACAACAAAAAAATTCTTCAATGCTTTTTTTTAATTATTTGCCTGAGAGTTTGCGAGCTTTTTTTGAATCTCAAATTTCTACTTCGTTTAAAATAGTTACTTTATCTTCATTATAATTAATTTTTAACCAGATTAAAATTTCTAAAAATAATTTTTTTTTTCTCAATCGGTTTTCTAAATGACCCATAAAGGCAAAAAGATCTTCAATAGGGTTGTTTAAATTCTTTAGTGCATTACAGATAAGAACTTTTTCTCCAGAGATTGAAGCAGTTTTCAACCACGAATTTCTTTTTTTGCGCTTAAAGTAGAAATAATTATTTAATCTTAATTGTAATTACTATTTTTTAATTTTGACGACAAAAAGATCTTCAATAGGTATTTCAATTGGCACACGAGAATTTGAGAGGGTTTATTTTCTGGTCTAGAATTTCTACTTCGCTTACAATATTTATTTTACTTTTTTGTAATTACTCTTAACTTGATTAAAAAGTATAAAAATGAAATTTGCTTTGCAATCGATTTTCTAAATGACTCATAACCGCAAAAAGATCTTCAATAATTCTTTAATTAAATTCTTTAGTTTAATTCTTAGTTTAGTTTAAATTCTTTAGTGCATTACAGATAAGAAGAACTTTTTCTCCAGAGATTGAAACAGTTTTCAACCACGGATTTCTTTTTTTGCGTTTAAAGTAGAAATAATTATTTAATCTTAATTGTAATTATTTTTAAATTTAACTTGAAGATATAAGAAAAGAACTTTGTTTTAAAATCGATTAGCACAATTTTGAGATTTTTTTTTCTTTCTTCACAATAGGGTTTTTCTACTATTTTAATGAATTACTATATAAATTTTCAAAAAGATTGCTGGAAGTAATTTAAAACTGTCTTAAGATTTTGCTGGTTGTTTTGTTCTACAATTATATTTGCGTTAACAGTTTCTTGTGGCTATGTTTAAGTTATGAACTATTTTTAAAATAATTATAATCCAGTTAAAAAATCTATAGAAATTTTTATTTACCTAAAAATAAATATTACATGTTTCATGGAACTTTTTTCAGTTCAAGTGTTCGAAATCAGATTTCATTTTAAGTTTTGGAAATTAAAAGCTCGTATTTTATAATTTGTACATTATTCTAACAGTCATACGAATCCATTAATCCTCATCAAGCTATCAGAAACGTTTCTATATACTTAAAAAAGGCTTAATTCTAACTTAATTAGTTTGTATTTCTTCTTCAATACAGCGATTATGAGCAGAAAAAAATAAAGAAATATTTTTCGGTCTAATAAGCAAACATTTGGTAAGTTCAGGATTTATACAACCGATTGGTTTCTGATTTTGTATTGCATGGATTTGCATTGTTTACATTTTTATATATAATTGATTAAAAATACTTCCGATCATAAATTCATAATTTATACATTCATAATAATTCATTTCATAAATTCATAATTTATTCAACCGATTTATTACAGATTTTAGCTTGTATTTTACTCTACAAATTTTTCATACGTTATATTAAAATTGAGAGAGAGAGAGAAATTGAGAGGGAGAAATATTTTTTCGTAAATTAACTCTATGATTAATTGAAATAAAATATAACGAAAGTAAATAAAGTAAAAAAGTACTATAAACGTAAAGTTTTATAAACGTTTAATAAATTTCTTTCAAGCGATCGTTGAAAATTTTAGTTATATTGAATGTTTGTTTGTTTGAAATCAATATTTCTTGGACATTTTTTTGAGAGTTTCTTTATAAGTCAATGACATTTAATTTGGATTTAATCTTTAATTCCTTCTAGAAATAATAACTAACTCTCGAATTTCGTATTCTCATAAATGAAAATGCAACAAAACTTACAGAAATCAACAAGAAAAGTTAAAGTACGTCTCATACACCAAAGCAACACTGTTATTTTAACATTAATGATAGAGTCCTCGGCTTTGAATATACTAAAGCCATGAAAGCTTTTACCATCTTATATTTATTCACTTTTTCTCCGATTTTACCTAACAAATTCTAAAAAAGACTCAAAATATTTTTTCATCCTGTTTGATCTAACGCTTCTGAAGGGGAAGACGTTAGTTATAATGTTGCCACAATAGTGCCAACTTTAAATAACTTCAAGGATTTTTCTTTTTTTCTTTGGTTTGCCCAATATAATTCCATTTTTAACCAAGTTTTAAAAACATTTACTCATACTTCCTCCTTTAACGTTTACTGAAGAGAAGAAATATAAGGAATAATAATACAAGGAATTTCAACGATAGTGCCAACTTCAATTAATTCCAAAGAATTTCCAAGCAATAAAAAGAATCTTTTCTCGGAATTTTCCCTCATTTAGCCATCATACATCACATTTATTCCGCAACTAATTAGAACAATTCTTACTTTCCCATAAAAAAAACGAGAGATATTTACGCAATTCCTTTTGTTTCATAGTTTTTTCATTGTCTATAATCCCGACAATTAGTTCTTTTCTCACCTCTGCTGACCCTTGTAAGCGTTCCCTTCCCTCCAAGGTGGGCAGCATCCAATGAATTATGTTATAATGCCATTCCTAAATGGATTAAATCCGTTATTAATAACAAAAGCATTAGCGAAGTCGCAAATTAATGCGCTATTAACCTTCCGTGGCCGAAAAAATAAGCTTCGCCAAATTACCGTCCATTTTTATATCTGCAGTCTTTATGTAAATTAGACATTTAATGCTTGTTTCACGAACTAACCCAACCGGACAACAGTTCGTCCTCAAATGTGTGAACTAAAGAAATAAAAGTTCTTAGACTCCTTCGGTAGCAGGGAAAAGTGAAGTTTTCTGATAAGGTCTAAGAGTCTAATAAATTAATGAAGAGAGAAGGGGAGGAACATAAAGTCGAATAAATGGATGAAAATTATCTCAAAAACATTCTTCCCAGGACTTGAAAAAAAATTTATCACTACCGAGATTCGTTTTTTTTATATTTGTTTTCGCTTTCTTTCTTTTCCAGTCTGACCTCTGAACTCTTGAGTTGCGAAGTTGACGGGATTTTTATTCGCAAAATGCGTTGTTATTTCAGAGTTGGTTTCCCGATGTGTTCTACAGAACTATTAGCTGTTTTTTTTTGTTATTTATTTTGCTTTTGTTTCTTTCTTTTTTTTTCTGCCAAAGCGTTTGGAAATTGATCTTTGATGGAATGATTAGTAGATAATAGAAGAAATGTCTTTCACTTTTTGTAAGTCTTGCCTGGTTATAATTTCAATTTGCGTGGAGTTGTTCAGGATCAGTTTTAGTAGTTAAGCAAAATATCAACATTAAAGTAGTTAAATAAGAAAAGCACTAAATTGTAATTTTGTTTAGAAAAGTAATAATTTGTTAGATTTATCTTGAGTTTAACAGAAACCAATAGTATTTTCATATTTCTTTTTCTGTAAATCCATTTGGTTTTATCAAAAATTGACTAATCGTGTTAATAATATGAAAAATCTGATATAAAATACTCGTTTTGATAGAATTTCAAATTTTTGGAATTTCTAAAATACGTTGCTACTGTCATTCATCAGAAATGGAAAAATAATCCTTCAAAATAAATCCATCAGAAATCGAAGGGAATCCGTCAGAATATATCTGTTAGAAACAATTAGGGTATCCATATATAAGAATATGTATAAATTCAAACGAGAAACCAACAGAATATATCTGTTAAAATTCCAAGGGAGATCCATCAGACTATATCTGTTAGAAACAATTGGGGTATTCAATAAGAATATGTTAAATTTCAAAAGAGAAACCATCGGAATATATCCGTCAGAAATCGAAGAGGGATCCATCAGACTATATCGGTTAGAAACACTTGGGGTATTCAATAAGAATATGTTAAATTTCACAAGAGAAACCATCGGAATATATGCGTCAGAAATCGAAGAGGGATCCATCAGAATACATCTGTTAGAAACAATTGGGGTATCCAATAAGAATGTTGAATTTTAAAAGGGAAACCAACAGAGTACATCCGTCAGAAATCGAAGAGGGATCCATCAGACTATATCGGTTAGAAACACTTGGGGTATTCAATAAGAATATGTTAAATTTCACAAGAGAAACCATCGGAATATATCCGTCAGAAATCGAAGAGGGATCCATCAGAATACATCTGTTAGAAACAATTGGGGTATCCAATAAGAATGTTAAATTTTAAAAGAGAAACCATCAGAATATATCCGTCAGAAATCGACGGAAAATCCATCAGAATATATCCGTGAGAAACGGTTGGGATATCCATCAGAATATATCCATTTAAAATCAAAAGGGAACCCATCAGAATATATCCGTCAGAAATCGAAGTGGGGTCTATCAACAGAAATCTATTAGAAACCGTTGAGGGTATTTATCAGAATTTGTCCACCAGAAGTTGAAGGGGAAATCATAATGATATATTTATCAGAAAGGTGGGAAGGCATCAATATATGGAATTTTTTTTTATTGATTTGCAGAAAATATATATTTTTAATAATCTGTTTGTTTATGTGTGTGTTATACAGAGCTTTTCGTGTTTTTCTTAATTTTTCTTTTCTTATAACTTGCTAGTTACCAACTTTTTCAAGAAGTCAATAATGGTAAATTTTCTGAGTTGTTGAGAAATTTCTTTAACTATCTGATAGTTTGATTGTCTGGAGTTTAAAATCGGATAACTTTTGTTTTAAAAATGCGTATTACAATTTTAAGTAATCTGACAGGCAAAGTTAAGTAAAGAGAAAAAAAGACATTAACTCATAGCAATTTTTTAAATTTTATCTAGAAAATATTCGTTTATCTATCTCTTTGAGTGTATTTTCCATTGTATTCGAGTCTTACAATTTTTAGTAAGCTAACAGAAATAGTGGAAAAAAAATTAACTTAAGGGATTTTTTTTAGTTAGAGAATCTTTATTTTTTTCGTAGATTTGCCACTCTGAATGTTTCGTCTCTATTGCATACGCATATTATAATTTTTATAAGCTAACATAAATAGTAAAGAAAAAACATTAATTTATAGTATTTTTTTTTATTTGGAGAATGCTTTTTCATAGATTTGGCACTTTGATTACATTGTCCACTGCGTACGCGTATTATGATAATTTTTAGTTAGCTGACAGAAATAGTAAAGTAAAGAAAAATTTTAACTCATAGCATATTTTTTTTATTTAGAAAATCTTTATTTATCTCCCCAAGTGTCCTACAAAACTATTTGTGCTCTTCATTAAGTTTTTACTTAAAATCATTTGGCAATTATTATTATTTTTTTTTTTTAGTATTTTTCACTTGTTACTACTAACGCAACCATAAAAGTGCGTTTAAGACCATTTTCATTTGATTGTAATGCAAGCATACCTCGCATTATGATTCCAAAACTTTTTCAATCTAAATCAAAACTCCAAGTTTTTATAGTTTGTCTACGGTAAGAACACCCCTCGCCTCAAAGTCTGCTGCAGTGGAAAGGAGAATAGCGCATTTATGGGAGGTTAGCTTCTTTTCACTCTAGGGCTAACACAGTAGACCAACGAAAAAGATTCTCTTTCTCTCGCCGACCTGAACCAAAACCTGTTCTAAATAGTCATCCCACACCCCTACTTGAAATAGTTATACTGCGTTAGAATAGTCACCACCACGGGTCCAGATGAAGGGCTAATTCTTGCGTTATACAAACTATACTTGTCTTCCGTAAACTAAACTGAAAGCTTTAAGAACTGACAAGGGTCTGGGTACTCTTTTTGAACGCTTAACATTAGCGTATAAAATTTCAGAAAGAGAATTTCGACACTGAATGTGGTGGCTAGAACTACAACTTTAAGACTGGAAAGATTTATTTGAATCAAGGGGCAGCTCTGGAAATGTTAAACAATGTTGGCAAGCTTGATTATTTTTGTCATGAATAAATACTGACCAATTTTTGGGGGGCTTAGAACTACTAATGTTCAACTCCGTAGAATTGTAATTTTGAACCCTGTACAGAAGACAAGGGAACTCCTGAATCAAATATTGGGAGAAATTTGTCTTCATGGAGGACTTTTTTGATGGAACTAACCCGCATTTGGGTAAACCCCTAAAACCTCGCATGGTTAAAGTGATGGCAAGGGGACTCTAACCCATGATCCGTCTACCACTGAGGATATTTTACGTCAGCTTGTGATCGGTGCAAGTAGGATGCGGAATTCGTATCGAACAGCCATCGCTGGGATTCGAACCTGAATTACCTCATTGGAAGGTGAGCGCTCTATCCCCTGGGCCATCATGGCTCTCACATCGTTCATTGCGGGTTAAAATTAATTTCAAAAGCCTTGAATTTAAAAAAAAAAAATCTTATTTGCCAAACAAAATTTTATTTCAAATTTATATTTACAGGTTGCCGAGAAACAGCCTTTCTTTACGCAATAACAAGTGCAGGTGTCACGCATGCTATGGCTCGAGCATGCAGGGAAGGCTTGGTCACTTCTTGTAGCTGTGATTACAAACGTCGCGGTCCCAGTGGCTTGGACTGGGAATGGGGAGGTTGCAGTGATAACATTGAATTCGGATCCAAATTCACAAAACAGTTTGTAGGTGCTGCAGAACGAGGTAAAGATTTGAGGTTTACAATGAACCTGCACAACAACGAAGCTGGAAGAACGGTAAGTTTTTAAATCAAGCAATTTATGTTCACTAGATAAAAAAAAATTAGTCGCCGCTGATTGCATGCAAAGTCAAGTTCAAGTCAGAAAAGTTTTTTTTTTTTTTTTTACATCCGTCGTTAGTCGACCCAATTTTGGGTTTACTACTACTAATTTCCAACTCTGTAGCCTAGTAATTTTTAACCAATCCAGAAGACAAGGGAACTCCTGGATCAGTACCCCCAGAAGAATTGATTTGTTATGGGGTATTGCTTTTTTTTCACAGTTTAAATAAAGTTTGCATTTTAAAACTACAGAAATATCAAAATTTACAAAATATAAAAAACTTCTTCTAATTGAAAATTGCTAAAAGATGGAGGAACACTTATTGACCTATCCCCCCACATTACTCTAGCTTCTGATGAAAAATATTGGTGAGACGATGTTTCTTTTAAAAATTGTTTTACTGCAGAATTAAAGTTGGAGGAATGGTCATAAGGGTTACCTTGAGCGCAGTTCACCAACCTTTCTCATGAGGAATAAGGTGTTAGCAGCGCAGTCCACCCTGTTTTAGAAAACCATTAGCGCAATCCGCTACCACCGGTTATGGGAACATGGAGGACTTTACGACTCCACAGATTTAACGTGCATCAATCACTTTTTGCCACACGGGGAGTCTTCGGCCAACAGGGATTGAACACACGAACTCTTGGACATGGGCCCTGTGCCCCACCAACCAGGATACCCCAACCAGGCTACTTTCGGGGATGTTTTATTTATTTTTATATGAATGGGGTTTGCTCCGCGGTGGGACCACTAACATGAACCAGCATGTTTAATTTTACATTCCGCATAATCAGGTGTAACCTTGCACTCCACATCTTCATGGTGAGTACGCTGTTGATACCCCGATTTTTGAAGATGACATCAGCAAAGTTCAACTGGGGAAAATATATTGCAAATATTATGAACAGTTATACACCTTGTTTCATATCGATTGACCTGGAAAGTCACCTGATTTGAATCCAACAGAAAAATCTGAGGGATTTGTCGTAACAGTGGCCAAAATTGCAAAATCTGCATTTCCCTAATTTGGTAGGTTGGCACAGCGAGTTATATAAGCTGACATGCTCATCTATTGAATACCTGCAAAAGACGTCGTCGTTGGCATATCATGGCATTTGTCTATTCAGAAGCCAATCAGGTTCGAGACGCATGCGTGACGTCGCTTGTAGGTAACCAATTAAATCTGATTTGAATTAAATGGTTAGGCATAATCACTTCACCTCTTTTCAAGTTGCAAGTACTCCATTTCATGTGATTACTAGAATGTGTGACGGAGATGCAGGTTATTAAACTATTATTTTCAATGATTTCTCCAGTGGTGACTGATTTTTCGTCTAGAGAGAAATTTTTAAATGACTAGCAAATATTTTTTTAGTGGTTTCGAAATAATAAAATTTGTCTAAATATTTGATATTTGGGAAATTAAGTGTTAAGTGACATTTTTGTGGTTTAAAGAATGTCAATTTTAAATATGGGAGGAAACTTAAAAATTGCCTAACAAAATAATTATTTGTCCCTTCTATGAGGGCATTAAGGATAAGCAAAGGAAAATTATAAATAAAAATGAAATAGAATGCCTTTTTTAAAAATGTTTAGGCTAGTATTACCTATTAAATCGAAAATAATCAGCACATCATAAACAATTCTCGGAAATAATTGTTAAACTAAGATTTAAGCTATTAAGATTTAAGCTATTTTTTGCGAAAGGTTTTAAAAACGGAGTTTTTTTTCCGGTTTAAAATTAAATCCTTTGGTTCAAATCTTTATTTTTCTAAAAGATTCACTTTACTAATAAAAAGACAAATGATAAGAAAATTTTACTCCAATCAATTATAAATATTATATAATTAATTGGTGTAAAATTGTCTCATCATTTGTCTTGTGCAAAGTAAGCCTTTTAGAAAAATGAAGATTTAGAACTAAATGAAGAAATGAACTAAAGGGTTTAAATTTGTACCGAAAAAAACTTACGTTTTCATAACCTTTCAGCCTTTTTAATACACTTAAAATAGAATATATATTTATGTAATTTTTTAAATGTTTAAAAAGCAAGTTTTTCAATATCTTTAAGTTATGGAAGTTCATTTCGAGATATAGTTTTTGAGAATGGATTTACATCGATTTACGCAAAAAAAATTAAGAATATCTTATTTCAGAAAAATGTTTTTTACATTTTTTTATTAGTATCATTTATAGAACAATTGTATCAAATTTCCTTCAAATATAAAAATTAAGTTGTTTCATTCAAGAAAAAGTTGTACACTAAGAGTTTGAGTGTAGAATGCCGACAATTCCTTCCTTTCCAACCCTTCAGTTTTTCTACAGAACATGGATAATTTTCTTCTTTTTATTCCGTGAAACAGAGTTGCAAAAACTAAAACTCCATACCCAGTCGTTCTTTGATGCATTTTACTTACATGAATATTTTGCTCTTAAACATTGCATGAATATTTTGCTCATTAACCGGAATATGGGAAACAATGTAACAATCATCAAGGAAAAGAATTGTTGAATATTTATGATACGTCCAATGGAATAGTTTTACACAGAAGAGCCATTACATTATGACCACCCTCCATCTATAACAATGGGCTCGCCCAGGTTTTCATGGTTTCTCGCCCAGGAACAGTGTTTTCATGGGGCACATTAGGACCCATAATCCTCATAGAACAATCCCTGATGTCTCCAAGCTACTTGAACATAGTTGCAGACCAGGTTCACCCATTCATGGCAACAGTTTTTCCTGCAAGGGATGATGTTTACCAACAGGATAATGCACCATGTCATAAGGGTCGAATCGTCATGGATTGGTTCGAGGAACATTCCAGTGACTTTCAAGTCATGTCTTGGCCCCCAAATTCACCTGACCTTAATCCAATAGAGCATTTGTGGTCCTACTTGGAAAACCAAATTCGTGCTGCCACGCTACCCCCTCGCAATGTGAGGGAATTGCAGGACCAGTTGGTGAGCGCTTGGTACCAGATACCTCAGACTACCTATCAGCACCTTGTGGAATCAATGCCATGGCGGGTGCTAGCAGTTTTGAGGGCTAAAGGTGCTCCTACATGTTATTAGCAGGGTGGTCATAATGTAATGGCTCTTCGGTGTATATTGAAATCATATTTGGAGAGCTAACTAATTCATTTGTTCGAATATTTCAAGCACTACACCTCGTACACCATTAAAGAAATATTCTGAATATTCACTACTTGCGCTTTATTTGAAAAAAAAAAAAAAGAAGCTTTCCAAGCTAGCAACAAAATATCACGTATTTGATTCAAATGGTTGATTTTATTCACAAACATTGCTCGCAGTAAACCCTTTAGCAAAGATGGGTACTGGAATCTCTTTTATATATTTTTTTTTCTGACTCTCTCATTACAAGTAAAAATATATTTTAGTATTTTTAATTATAAGAAAAAGTCTAGTAATTTCTTTTTTTTTTTATAATTACCCTCTAGGAATGCGCTTCTATAAGCATAAATAATTTAAAATCAAACAAATATAATCAAATAAATATAATCAATAAATATGTCTAATTAATAAAAAATAATAAGTTGTTCACTAAGGTGCAAAATTAATGAGGAAAATCGCTTTATTGTGGTAAATATTAATGATGTCTAGTTGGCTGCGAGCAATAGCCTCATTTTTTTGTGCCGAAAAATATTGAGTTTAGGTAATAGTTATTTAAAATATGTTGAATTTCTAAATACGTGTTTTGCACTATCAAATAATGTGAAGTCAGTCACCATGTGCAGTAAGTAATAATAATAAAATATTGTAATTATTTTAGCTTTCAGTTTTGTGCACGATTGTGTAATGCTGATACACTTTTTCACCCTGTTCAAGGAATGGGTATTCAGTTAGTTCATTATAAAAATGATCGAAATTATGATGGATGATATGTATTTTGATATTGACATCTATTTTGTGAATATCGAATTTAGCTGAGGTGGGTCAATAGAATAAAGTCTATTTTCTCCTTTTTTTTTAAGACCATAAGTAATAAATATTGTTCAATAAATTTTCACAAATAGGCTATAAGCTATAATACGTAGCTACATTTTATGCCTGGATGTTTTTTTTTTGTGTGTTTTGCTCTGTCTTTAATTTTTGATTTTTATATTTCTATGTATATTGTACTATATTGGATTAATGAGCTGTGCTATTGTATTGAGCACGCAACCCCGTATTTGAATGTTAATTAATAAATTGTCAAATAATGCAAACAGGATACTACCATAGAGAGAACATATATTAAGGGGACCGGAAAGTAATGTTTGGGAGCATTAAATATTCGTTAGTCTTAAACCCCAATTCATTTTTTTTCGATGCATTTCGATTCATTTTTGATCCGGCATTGAATGGTTGCTGCTAACGAGGGTGAATACATTATTGATAAAATATAAAATCTTGATAACAAACATCAAATGCAGTCAAACGACATTACTTTCCGGTCCCTCTAATACTAGAGAGGGCCATTATTTTTGTAATACCATAAATAATGAATATTGCTCTATAAAGGGTTACAAATATGATATAATAGGTAAAAGATACTTTTTTTTTAATCATAGATTTTTTTAAAAATTTTCTGGACTGCTATAATTTTATTTTCCTGTTCTGGCTATAAATCCTGCTGGAGTTGTTTTCCCCCCCTTTATCTATTAACTTGTTGACTACAATGTAACATACTTTTCCTTTTAAGGAAAAACTTCAGAACAGAAAAAAATAACTAATAATGATTTGAAATTTAATTTAGTATAAATAAACCATAAATATGGTATAATACGTAGAAGATACTTTTTTAATCATAATTTTTATTTAAACTTTTATATACTGCTATAATTCTTTTTTTTATTCTATTTCTGCTACAATTCCTGATGTAGTTATTTTTTCTCTTTATCCATTATTTTGTTGCCTACAATGGAACATATTTTTTCTTTTAAGGAGAGACTCTAAAATAGAAAAAGAAACGAATAATAGATTTTAAATTTAATCCTGTATAAATGAACCGTAAATATGATATAAACTATAAAAGATACTTTTTTAAGTCATTAATTTTTTCGCTCCAGTTTTCTATACTGCTATAATTCTCTTTTTTTTTTTTCCAGTTCTATAATTCCTACTGTAGTTGATTTTTCCTTTTATCTATTATCTCGTTGACTACAATGCAACAAACTTTTTCTTTTAAGAAAAAAAAAAAAAACGAATAATAGATTTGAAATTTAATCCAGTATAAATAAACCGTAAATCACTGAAATGTTTATTCTCATGGAAAATTATTTGTTAAGTTGCAGTAGAAGCGTCATTGAATAATGCAATTAACGTGAAATGAAATTCCTAACAACTGGGTGGTCTAATTACACGTTCCAAACTTGTTACAATAAGACTTCCTAAGATTTCGAACTCATCCTGGGAAGATAAAGCAATTAAGACTCAATGACTCGTTCCCCCTGCTGTCTAAATACTTCTTAACCTGTTCAGACATTTTATCATCGTTTCTAGTCGCATAAATTTTTGGAACACTTCCGCTCGGTTCCGGTCATTTAAATTTAGATTATTTATCTGTTCATAAATTAATAAGTTTCTTCACGGAGAAAAAAAATTCTGGTAAAATTTCCGTTATCTGGGGTAAAAACTTTTCTGGTAGAGAAAACCCATAATTTTGGTAGTATGAACTAAAATATACGGTACTTAAACCATTTATTGGATAATTTTTCCGTTCATATGGTAACGGTTTACAAGAAATTCTGACTTTCAGAATTAATTTTGTTTTGAACAATTCCGCTCTGTTCCGGTCATTTAAATTTAGATTATTTATCTGTGGCTTAGTTCATAAATTAATAAATTTCTTCACGGAGAAAAAAAATTCAGGTAAAATTTCCGTTATCTAGGGTAAAGACTTTTCTGGTAGAGAAAACCCATAATTCTGGTAGTATAAACTAAAATATACGGTACTTAAACCATTCATTGGATAATTTTTCCGTTCATATGTTAACGGTTTACAAGAAATTCTTGTTTTCATAATTATTATTTTTGTTTTTACCTGGCTTTATTGATAAATTAATAATTTTGTGTAAGGAGAAAAAAAATTCTTATAAAATTACCGTATTGTACGGTAAAGGCTTTTCTGGAAAAGTAAACACATAATTCTGGTTGTGAAAACCAGCAAACATGGTACTTAAACCATTCATTGGATAATTTTTCTGTTCATATGGCAACGGTTAACAGGAAATTCTTGTTTTCAAAATAAATTTTTTTTTACCTGGCTTTGTTGACAAATTAATAAGTTTCCGCACAGAGAAAAAAATTCCTGTTAAATTACCGTACTGAACTTTTCACGTAAAAAAAAAATCATGATTCTGGTAATAAAAAGCCAAAATATACGGTATTTAAACTATCCACTAAGTAATTTTTCTGTTCATAATAATCTTCACCAGTTTACCGAAAATTCTGGGACTCAAAATTAACATATTTTTTTCTCCATATGGCTTAGTTGATAAATTAATGATGTCCTAAGGTTCATAACAATTTTATTACAAATAATGTATATTTCCAAATAAAAACAATGCACTTTTACGGTTAGTATTAATAATAGTGATTATAATACTCACACTGTAAACAAATGATTTAAAATATGGAATTTCGTAG
This sequence comes from Parasteatoda tepidariorum, assembly GCF_043381705.1. Classification (NCBI taxonomy): domain Eukaryota; kingdom Metazoa; phylum Arthropoda; class Arachnida; order Araneae; family Theridiidae; genus Parasteatoda; species Parasteatoda tepidariorum. The sequence goes on from NC_092210.1 coordinate 23,701,804, forward strand.
CTGAACTTTTTATTTTAGACAGTTTCAGTTTTAAGAATGTTTTTATGGTATTTTACTTGGTTTTCAAACTATTTTTATGAATATTGTATTTTTCCAGGTTACATAAATAATGAAAATTTTAATGCAAAAAATGTACATCTTTTAATAACTATATTATACTTTTGCTATATTGTTAACATCAATAATAATTGTAATACAAATAAATAGAACAAATATACTAGTAATACAAATATAATATACAAATGGTTTTCCGATTTGAAATTTAGAATTTCGTAACTGAATTTTTTATTTTGGTCAAATGCGCTTTTAAGAAAATTAAAATTTCACTTGATTTACTTTTTATCTCTTTTTCTTTTTAAACGTAAGCCCATTTCTTTCAAACACGCATTTCAAGTTACGTTCATTTTCCTAAATACTCATTTGAAACATATTCCAAACATATATTTTAAGTTTTGTCCGTTTTTTTAAATAAAATTTTGAAGCATTTTTTTTCAAACATGCTTAAATTATGTCCGTTTTCTTAAATACATGTTTGAAATATATTTCAAACATGCAGTTTAAGTTGTGTCCGTTGTTTTAAATAAAAATTTCAAACACGCATTTTAAGTTATCTCCTTAAATACGCATTTGAAACATGTTTCAAATACGCATGACAAGTTTTGTCCGTTTTCATAAATACAGACTTGAAACATATTTCAAACATGCATTTTAAGTTATCTCCGCTTCCTTAAATACACATTTGAGACAAGTTTCAAATACGCATGCCAAGTTTTGTCCGTTTTCATAAATACAAATTTGAAACATATTTCAAACATGCATTTTAAGTTATGTCCGTTTTCTTAAACTCACATTTGAAACATTTTTTAAGAATTGTATTTTAAGTTATGTTCATTTTTGTAAATACATATTTGAAACATTTTTTTTCCTTTCAAATATGCATTTCAGACTATATCATGCCCATTTTCCTAAGCTCATAATTTGAGCTAAGTTTAAAATAAAAATCTATCAGGTGGTTTATTGAAATAAAATAAATACAAATTAAATATCAGTATCTTAAAATTAATATAAATTATATTTCTAAATCTATTTCTCTCCCTTCGCAAACAATAAAACAAAAATAAAGGAAGTCATTTTCACGTTACGATAAAAATTACCCACCACTGTCAAACTTTTATTATTTAAGGTTATATATGTCTAAGTGGGAAAAACCAGAAATTAAAAAACGGAGGAAAGAAATTCAACTTTGTAGGCGTAATTAAAAAAGTCATTATACATAGTTTATTCGTTTTGTTAAAAATTTATATTTATTAGTAATACTAAAATGATTCCGTGAATATATTTCCTTTTATTTCTATGAATATATTATCGATTGTTTTCATTTGCGCTTTAAAATTAACAAGAATTTTTCATTTTTAAATTAGACCGTCATTACATTATAAAGAAGAAAAAAAATACCGTTTCAGTACTATGGGACAAGTATGTTATTTCTTAATGCACTACTTGAAGTAGTTCGTAATGCACTATAAAAGTCGATATTTCCCGTGGAAAAACAAAAGAAATTTTGATAACAAAATATACAATTTTCGTAGTTTTATGTAAGAACATTTTGTTAGTTTGTTAATCGTTATGAACGAGCGATGTTACGAGCTAGCGTTAATGAACGATTTTTTGAATTCGAAAAATAATAATTTGCGATTGAAAAAGAAAATTATCTATATAATACAGTTTGTGTGACTTAGTCAAAAGATATAAAAAATAATTTTAGTCATTAACTAGACTTTTAACTATTCAAATAGGGAAAGGGTTTTGTTTCTCATGAGTTAAGTTTTTTGATTTTTTAAACAAAATTTTCTTTCAATATATTATCTTTCAATATAGACTGTAAGATTTGTATCAGGCATTATCTGCTTTTCCTTTTCTTAATTTTGACAACAATCGTGAGCTAATAAATCAAATGTATCGAGAATGCTACAATGGATAAATAATTATTTTTTAGGAAAAAAATTGAAAAAAACTTTCTACAATAACTTTCGAACAAATGGAAATTTTGAAAAAAAAAAAAAACTCATGTTAAATTAATAATTGAAAATGGTGTAATCATCACGTCAAGTTTTAACACGGTAGTTGCATTTCAGTGGGCTGTAGATCTCCCAAATTTTTTTGTTTTTTGCTGTAAGTAGTTAATTTCTTGAACTAATCGAATCGTATTTTTTTTATTTCAACGAACTCCTTGTACATTTTTTTTCTACACAACTTCTCGATTTCAAGTTAAGTTTTAAAGTTTTTGAGCAGCACAGAAAAATGAAACGTAAAGAAAAAAGGTGAGAAAAATTGTACTTAAAAATGAAATAACTTTCAAACAAATTGAATTTCTAAAAAAAAAANAAAAAAAAAAAAAAAAATTTAAGTCATGAAAAAATTACGGCATGCCGAATTTAAATTCCGCGTTCCTGCGGTCTGCAGAGCGGCTCATATGGTATTTCTTCTAACATGTTTAACAGCTAGTAATTCTCAAACGAATTATCGAAAATAATTTTTTATTCCATCATATTTCCTATAAATTTTTCTACACACTTAAATAATTTCAACTTTTTAAGTTTTATAAAGTTATAACGTAAAGTTAAGTTGAGCATCCAAAACAGCGTCGGCGGCCCTCACTATTTTTTTAATATCGAGCGAAAAGGCTAAGTAGCATCAAAAAGATATATAAATAGCAAATAACAGTAGAATATTTCAAGCGTTTTAAAAACAGGCGCCTATTTTCAAGACTTGCCAGACATGAATGAAAAGAAGTAAAAGCGATTTGAAATAAAAAACGAAAAGTTGCTAATGAAGAATAAAGGTGAGATACTAAACTAGGAAAATTACAGTTTCGAAAAAAGATGAAAACGGAACATCGCTTTATTCATATAATTGCTGATTCCCTTGGTAATGCCATAAATTCGTCACTATCATAGTGTGCGAGGAAATGCTTTTTACCCCGATTTGCCTCTCTCGGCCACTATGGTTTTTCTTGTTCTGTTTTTCACATTTTCTTTCTCTTGGCTATTGCGTTTTTTCTAGATTTGTTTCTCTCCTTCATTTTTCTAGATTTGTTTCTCTCCTTCATTTTTCGTTGGCACCTTTACGTTTTTATTTCAAATCACTTTTGTTTCTTCTCATTCACCTCTGGCAAGTCTTGAAAACGGGCACCGATTTTTGAAGCGCTTTACACATGTTATTTACACATGACAATTATTTGCCATTTATATATATTTTTTTTGAAGCGAATGAAGTTTTTAATTAGGTAATATATATCTGTCCATATGCCACCTACCAACCAGCATAAACTTTACGAACAACTCATTTATAATTCCATCTCATAACTCCGAACAAGCGCAAAAACAAAACTAGTTTGAACTCGTTATGAGGCCATGTAATCAACAATCAAAACATTAGACAGAAATAAAACACTCTCATTTAGAAGTTAATAGCACTCCATAATTCCTATGGAAAAACCTGATATACGTTCCGCATCAAATATTATCATTCATTCCTGCTTAATTGCGCGTTCCACAGCGGGACGGCCAAAGCAATGATAGTTAAACCAGGAGGACATTGAAGTAAATCAAACTATACGTTTAGTCCCTCATTAGAAAATTAAGCAAGACCTAGCTGGTGATCCAAGCCAGAAAGTTTATGATAGTTGTTACGACAAACCATGCTTAATTAAGGACTGCAAAAATTACAGTCTTTAGATCTTAGAAATTGAGACGGATAGTTATGTTAACTAAAAGTTATTACCCCTTTTTTTTTTAGATTTTTGCATACTTAATTTATCATGAATTTTAATTTGATGTTATCTGAAAAGGAGTATGTTATTATAGTTCAACGTGATTTCTGTATTTTGGTAAAGAACGTAATGCGGATAATTTTATCAAAATTTTGAATTTATTGTTACTTGTTTTAAATTAAAGAAATCTACTGAAAAATAATTATACTTAGCGTGAAAGTATTTTTATTATTTAAATGTGATCTGATGATCAGTTTATCTAAAATGGAATGCAGAATGAAAGTCTTGAGCTTATAAATGAGCGCACAACCTCGTACTCTAATTTTTCTATTTTACTAGTGAGTGGGCTGCACCCCCTGCTCGCTAACGCTCGCCAACGCCCCAAAATTGCTACGCAATTTTATATGGTTTGATTCGCAAACCAAGCTCGTTTCGCTCACTACTAACTTAGGTACGTTGCAAATGCACAAAATTCTAAGAATTCAAAACAATTATTCAAATCCATATAACAACTCTGTTTTTTTAAAAAAAAATTACATCTTTTTAGTAAATACTAAGTCATTAAAATAAATTTGAATTCAAATAAAGACTCATTGACTGAGACTCATTTTTCAATGAATAACTAATAACAATAATAAAACAAATAAATTCGTGATATAAATCAAAAATCGTCAAATAAATTCGTAATATAATAAATTCGTGAAAAAAAGAGCTTTCGACAAAATACTAAAATAGAGATCTATCGACAAAGACTAATAACTTCTGCCTAGCTTAATAGTATGAGATTGCCGCAGCTGAATTGTTATTTCCGCTTCCGTTTTTAAAAGCGCTATATGTTGAGCCACCTCAGCTAGATTTGGCATGCGACATTTTTAGCGGCAATTATTGGTCAATTTTCTAGCGTTGCCATTCGGGGAGTTGTAATGAGGCTTTTTTTGTCGCCGTGTAAGAGAAATATATATATAGATGTCAAGCCACTGAATTCTCAAGTCTGGATGGTCTTCCACTCCTGAATTTGATTTGTAACGTATGTATTAGTTAAAACTGAATATAATAATCAGAATCATAGTTTCCGAAAACGAACAATTATGAACTGGGAGAACGATGATCAGAGAAACGTAATTCTTCATTTAGTTATTTTAAATTAAAAAGTTTGATGAGAAAAATTTGTGTATTATTTTTGAAAGCATATCCTTTTCGTAACTTATTCAATATTTTCTTATTGAAAAAAAAAATTCGATTTTTTAAGTTTTGCTACATTTTTTGTTGGCATTTTACATTATTTTCAAAAATAATCGAAATATTAAAAAAATTATAGATAAAAGTACAGTTGCAGGTTTTGAAACTCCCAGTTAAAAAAAAGAACAAACTCTCGGAACCCTTGTTACTTTTTCACGGAAACTAGATATGTGACCAAGCATACTCCATTTTTAATGCTGTATCGGTTTAATCAATATTAAACACAGTTGGGTATCTGTAATTTTAAGCAAATTTCTTACAAACTGCTTTGGCTAATGTTTTGAAAAGCCTCACTTTTTCCAAAAATGACAAATTTATATGAACCTGTTCTTTCGAATTGTTTCCGTATAGGTACTTTATGAATTTCTGGAATTTCCACTAGGTAATGGCATGATATTCAGTGACATACTAATTGCCTAAATGCAAACACTCACCTGAACAATTTGAAATGTGGCTTAACGTTATAATGTCTCAAGTTCATCAATTATATTAATTACAATGATAAAACCTTACTTTTGGCAAAAATATTTAAAAAAAAAATTAAATATAATAAAGTTTTTTAAATTAAATTAAATTATGCATTTTCTTCAATTAATTATTCACTCGAGGAGATTTAATTAATAGGATATTTAAGTATTATTTCGATACATATTTTATTAAGAATTAAAAGTAAGTATTTTTTAAACTAATTTGGAAGTAATTATTAGTTGAACTAATTTGAACTTACTTTAATAGGTTTATTCATTTAATAATGTATTAATTTTATAATTTTATAAATTTATTTTATTGAAAAAATTCATAAATTATGTGTATTATTTTAGTAAAAAGAATATTAAACAAATATTATTGTAATTTATTTTTAAATTCTACTACAAAATTTCCGTTTTTTTTTCCCCTTTCAAAAACAAAAAAATTCTCATTGGTTTTACTTGTTTCATTTTAATAGGGTTATTCAATTAATAATGTATTAATTTTATAATTAATTTTGATTTGTTGATCAGTAATTAGCAAGTGTCTTAATTTATAAGTAATTATTTAGTACCAGAACCTTTACACTGAAACAAAGCAATCTAACGAGTAATAATAATAAGCATAATTTATGAGAAAATTCATAAATTGCATGTACTATTTTAATAAAAAATAATATTGAACAAATATTATTGTAATTAATTTTTAAATTCTGCCACAAAATTTCCATTTCTTTTTTTCCCGAAACAAAAATTTTCTCACAGCTTTTACTTTTTATTATTATTTGCCTTTAGTGGTGTTTAAATCTGTGTTCAACATTTGATATGTGTAATGAAATCAGTAGATACTTCTGGTGAGAGCCCCCCTCCTGCGGGGACCCAACAAGAAGTTGGCGAATACGACAACAGGGATCATCCTGTAGGGCTGTCATTCAGCCCGGTCGGGGGCAGAAGAACCCCGACTAGTCGAATAGGAAATCAACACTAATGAATGCCTTCAAACAGTTGTGTAAAAAATAAGTGTATTTTATCATATTGCTTTTCACATCGTTTGCAACTTCTCGACGTTTACGGAAATAATCAATCAGATTTTTTTTTGAAGAACATTTTTTGCTTGCTTTTCTTTCTTTCTTTTTCTTCAATGTCTAGTTTACAATTCTTAATTATTTTTCTTTTAACGTCTAGTCAATTTTTCTTTATTTTAAATGCATTGATTTTGTTTTTTATTTTACGGGCAGAGTTATTACGTTTGTTAGCTGTCGGAGTTGCAGCGAACTCAGAGGCTTTACATTTCATTTGTTTGTAGATCATCTGAAGTCAATTACAGTGCAAGTTCAATCCTATGGGGAAAGGGCAACTTTGATTTTATTTTAATTTGAAACGAATGCATAGTGCCTTAATGTGCAATTGTATAAAATGCATAAAATTCAACTATGTATAAAATTTAAATACGCAAATTTTCACGTACAAAATTTGAAGTACGTTAGGCGAAAAATGTACGTTTTACGTTAGTTTTTGTACGATTTTTGTTTCTACTGTATTGCTTTAGTTATTATTTATTCAAGTAGACTTCTCGCTTTGATCTCACTATTTAGCGAAACCAAATAAAATGGTTTCATTCATAGAACATTGTCTGGGCTTGTTTGTGTTCCTAAACAAACACGTGAAGTTGTCGTTTTCACACGATTTTATTTTATTATTATTTGTTTTAAAATTAAATTCATGTATTTTAAAATCATTTATCTTTATGGATCTACTTTCAACTATTAAGTCCATAAAGTTTGCCACGTGTCATTATATACGAAATTTTCAATCGTTTGATTGGATAATAAAGCATACTGCTGTATTACTACAGGGAAAATTCGGAAGAACATTAAAAAGAAAAAAAAAACACTTTTAGACAGGAAAGTAAGAACACTTTTTATTGATATACTGGGGTACTTCAAATTAGGCTAATAGTTTATTAATTAAAATTAGTTGAAGTTGAAAAAACACTTCTTGTGGAAAAATCACGTGAGAGGGCATGTTTTCTTCCAGGATTTAGTTTTAGTTCAAACATTTTCCGATAGATAGCGCTGCAAATATTTTCTACCATTTTTCTTTTTTTTTTTTTTTACGTTACGTGTTGAAATAGGCAAATTTCGTCCCCTAATTATAACATGATATAGCGGTTCATGAAAGATATTTCGAAAACACGATAATGCGAATTTTATTCATTGAAAGATTTTAAAAATTTGTGATGTTAATTTCATTTTCTTTTTTGAAATTTATTACTTACAGCTGCATCTGTCGAAATTCCTGGTTTTGAACATAAAAGAGGAATTCTGAAAATGAAATTTATGCCCAGTCTCGTAAATTCGATAAAACAGTTATTCTTTTTTAGCATTCAGTACTTCTTTGTTCAATTTTCAAAAACAGTCTTTTTTAGGATACCCTGCACTTTTACGTGCAGCACACGGAAATGGAAACTTTTAAGCAGTTTAAGTTGCGAAAATTCCTTTTGTATCATTACACTTTCGTAGTAATTCACTGAACAGTGTGAATTTAAATGTACTGACCTGTTATTTGCGTACTACATTGAACTAAGCCATATAATCCCATTCCTATTTAATTCATTAGTGTCAGATCTAGCTCTAAAAAAGCATTATAAGCACAAAGGACTTATTTTCTTGCACCGATTAGTTTTAGATTTTTTCCCTTTAAATTTTTGTTTTCTTTTTATCAACGGCAACGCTCATCAAGTCTTCGTTAATAGTGCATTGCTTTTCTTCCCTTTCTCTTTTTCAGTTCGTTTTGAAAAGAATATTTTTAAGATCCAAAATAAAGTGTTATCTTCATTTAGCTATTTTTTTTTTGAAATAATTCCTTTATATTCATCAAATATTATAGGAATTTGAATTAAGAATTCCTTATAATTTCACATTTTGATAGATTTTTGACACTATGCGTTGTGTCTCAAAGGTTAACATGTGCTTCAACTTCATCAAATTAAATAAAATGAAATTAAACGAATAAAAAAATTCAGGATAGGATTTATTTTCGAGTTTTTTCAGCTGTTAGAATTTTTGAAGCAACGTTATTGAACCCTAATATTGTTCAAAATTGCTTAAATCTGAATATGGAGCCAACTTGAACTATACTATCGTGCAAATTAATCCATAGTTATCTCGATTACATGAAACCATGTTTCTACTCGAAGGAAAACATGATTCGGTTCCTTTCTAAGATTGTTTTCCGAATATTTGCCTACATCGAACAGAATTTTTGAGAGTGGATACAAATTGATTCAAAAATCAAAATGAGTTTTTGATTATAAACTGCAATACCTATGAATTATTTTGTATTAATCATGAATTATTATCGCTAAAAATTATATTTAGTTCCATCCACTCTAACAAAGCATTTTAGAACGACATATTTCTGTAGATTGAATTCCTTCGTGAGAGAAACATCACTAAAAAGAGATGTTCTTCCTCTGCCAAACCATCATTAATTAACAACAAAAACAAGAAAGCTAACAGCTTGCCAGGCGTGAGGACTTCTCCATTTGCAAATAGCAGTATTTCTTTGTCTTGTAAACCCTGTTCCATTGTGTTTGTACTTTTCTTTTTACCTCTAATCAAGCAGAAGCGCGATTTTTCCAACTCGATTGAGATGATTCTAGCTTACACCACACTTTACCACAAAGCGTGGTGATTGTGACGGATAGAGCTGTGTTCGGGACCACCCCAAGATACCAGTTAATGGAGTCACGCAAAGACCCCTGAGGCAAAAAGGACTAATTGATTTATGAATTGCAAAACACTTCATTGGACAATACTCACCACCGGTGGTCGTCAGCTGTTGCTGTTTTTTTTTTTCTTTCTCTGTCTCTTCTTTATCCACTCCTCTTTTTTCACCTTACTTGAAATATTGAGCAGAGAAGAATTGTGTGTCGTGACACTAAGAACCTGTTCTCATTCTTTTTTTTTAAAGAGCTTTATTCCTCAAGCTGCACTCTAACGAACCATGCCTCTTTTTATAGGTACAGACTTTGACTTCGCTGTACTATGGGAATGCACGATAGGCTGAACAAAGAATGTCTTCCCACAAATCAGAAGAGCAGATTGAAAAAAAAAATAATAGTAAAGTAACAAGGGTTTAATAACACAAAAATAAAAGAACCATTTCAATATATATTTTTTTTAAAATTCGAAATTGCTTCACAATAACTGTTTTTTGTAGGCTTAAGTCAGAGCTTTTGTAAGCCTGGGAAATATTTACATCCACTGAAGATGAGTTTGATGTTACACATTGTTAGTAAAATTAATGATTTGTGACTGCAACTCAAAAATTGATACAACGTATTTCATCCAATAGATAATTTATGAAGTTTATGAACGAGATAATTCGTCTACCTGGGATTTTTACTAACTTTAGTGAATCATGCTCCTTTTTTTAAGAAACAGACTTTGTCTGTTATATTTCAGGAATATAGGTTGAATAAAGAATGTCTTCCGGAAATATCAGAAAAGCAGATCAAAAACAAATAGGGAAGTACCTAATACCCCAAAAAGAGAAGAACTTTTTCAATATATTTTTTAATGCAATTTTTTTTTTTCAATAGATATATTTTTAAGGCTTAGGTAAGAGCTTTTGTGAGCCAGGAAAATATTTATATTCACTGAAGCTAAGTTTGGTATTAAAATTATATATAATTTTGGTATAAGTAATATTAGAAAATTACAACTACAATTCAAAAATTAGTACAATTGATGCATCCAACAGGTAATTTATAACGTTTATGAACGAGATATCTCGTCCACCAGTAAGTTTTACTGGCTTTATTGAACCATTAGTTTATTGAACTAAGAAGAAAAGTATCGAATTGTAACAGTAGGCTGGATTAAAAAAAAAAAAAAAAAAAAAAAAACAGAAAAAAGTTCTTGAAAGAAGAGTTCATTAAAAAGCACAGTATTTGTAATTAAAATGAATTTTAAAACCGACTCAATTTGGTTTCTTTGGTTTAGTTTAGTTTCATTCTAAAATCGTTCGAAATTTCAACAATTATATTTGTTTGTAGTAAAAGATAATAAGCTATAAAGTAAAAAAAGTAATTTTTCACGTTGAAATTTTTTTAAAATCGGCATTAAATTGAAATACTTAAACATCTTTGTTTAAGTTTATAACTCATCAAGAGATTAATTCTCTGAGTGGCAGTAGTTAATTGATAAATTTCTGATAACAAAACTATTATATTTGTATTTACATTTAAAAATACATAAAGTATTATATATTCTTTCAATTAACTTGAAATTAAACTTTGTGTAGTAATTAGCTTCATAAAAAAATATCTAATTAAGTTCGGATAATTATTTAATTACATTAAATTCGTGTCCAACGACTCAAATCCAATTGAACGTTGAATTTATAAGAAGTTATAACATGTTTTTCTACTGGGACAGTTCTATAAATAGATACAAAGTTTCTCATCTATAAAGTCTGAGAACTAATTATCTCGTCTACTAATAATGTGAGTTTTTCTTAAACTTTACTCTGTGCACACCATGCCCTGATCATCAATATTGAAAATTCCCAGGTAGGTGGACTCAGTTAACTTGTTATCTTCATGCTGGCGGCCGAAGGACAATCCACAAATTACTGATGTAATTTCTTAAGAAACTTAATTATGGACATTGTGGTTTTCCAAAAGCAATTTAATTTTAGGCATGTTAATTAGCAAGTGAGGCAACAATTGCATTAAAATTTTAATACATAACGATTAATTACACAAATAAAATTATATTATTTTAGAAAACAATATTAATATTTCTCCCATTTCCAACCATTAACTAATAAAATAGTCATTTTTTTCTATATACAGTAATAATATTTACATAAGATTTATACATGCTTTACTAAGCTGTGCCAATTTTATTGTTTCGTTCACTGTTACAGTTGTCAGTTTATCGAATGAAAAGAAACGTACCTTTTTACCAAAGCTAAATTCAATGCCAACTTTTTAAATTAATATGGCTTATAATTAATAAGGCATATTAGGGAGGACATATTACGTCTTTTTAAGGAACAAATAACGCATTATAGTGTTCTTGGTCAGTTTGTAAAGTGTGTAAGAACTATGATTCCTCTGATATAGGGTCTCATTTATTTTAATTGCAGTCAACCAAATTTGATTCTTTAAACAACAACGGATTTAAAATATCCAGAAAATGTTTAAAATAATTAGATGAACTGTGATAAAAGTTATGATGTTTACACTAGGAAAAATTTTTTTTAAAAAATATCTTAGATACTTTTCATCGCTGTTTTAAATATGCAATCAGCTTCCTTCTCCTAACTCCAATTTTTTTTTGTTGTTGTTTAAAATAGCATTTTTAGTCTACTTTTTGTCGAAATATACAAGTTTAGAAATATTATATGGAACAGGGGGTCTCATAAATGTTGATACAAACTTTTAGGAAAGTAAGGGTACATCCTCAGGGTGCATCATTAAATCTGCGTCGAAATCCATGCTCGGAAATGCCATCATATGCTGTTAGGAACATTTCTGGGCATGGGTTTCTATGCATTTTTGATCCTGACGATGTGCCTTAACTTCCCTCGAAATTTGTCGCAACATTTTTACGTTCCCCCCTTTTTATATATAACGCTTTTTGTTCATTTCAACAAAAATTTTACTAAAAAGGCCACTTCAAAAAAATCTGTAGCTTTAAGAACAAAACTAATTTCAAATTTGAAATCCCCACACCCGAATCTGGCAATATCAAGTATTTGCTTAAATGCTGTAAAACATTTGTTCAACAGTGTTATTATATTACTATTTGAACTGCAATAATATATCAGCATCATGCATTTGTTAAACAAAATCCTTTTTTTTTTTGCAGCATGTCGCAGCTGGCATGCGAAGGCAATGTAAATGCCATGGAATGTCAGGAAGCTGCACTGTCCAAACTTGCTGGATGCAATTGCCACCTTTCCGAGCTGTAGGAGACGGACTGAAAGATAGGTTTGATGGTGCCTCGAGGGTTCTTGTCACCAACCGGGGAAATGTCCGTAGAAGAGCACTCTTCAAGCCATACCACCCAGAACACAAACCACCATCCAAAAAAGATCTCGTCTACTTTGAGAACTCACCAGATTTCTGCTTTCCAGACTCGAATCTCGGCCACCGAGGAACTTTGGGCAGGATCTGCAATGCATCTTCCATCGGGGTCGATGGATGTGACCTCATGTGCTGTGGTCGGGGCCACAAGGCGGAGCACAGAGAGGAAACGAGTAGGTGTAACTGTACTTTTCACTGGTGTTGTCAAGTTGAGTGCAGGACTTGCAAGACGAGGCGTTTAGTTCATTCGTGCCTGTGAAGGAATTCCAATATTTATGCATTCCAACTCTCTGAAGTGCCATGAACGGGAATCTTTATAAGATTAAATGTCAGCTCATTTTACGAGTTTAAGAACGTCTTCCAGTCGAACCCCACACATGATATGCTTAGATTGACCCGATATATCTGCAATACATCGCAGTATTACTTGTATGTTATTTCGTGCTAGTAAAAAGAAATAAGTTTCGAAGTTGAAATAGTGAAAAAAAAAGAAGATATTTTTTGCACACAGTTACGTGATTGCGCATATAAGTGGTGAAAAAAAAAATGAGAATGTACCATTACTGTGCGATAATTTCATCGAAGTTACGAATGTGGTTTTAGAAATTCTTGCTGGGTTGTTAACGTGGAAAGGCTAAGACATGATAAAATATGTCAAGCCTAATTTTAGTGAATCAGTGATAATAAGTTTTACAATGGACAGAAACATCAAGAAAATATTCATGAAACATTTTCCTCAGACAAACCTTTTATTTAAAGCTGTTCTTTTTCGTCTCATAAAATAACACATTTTAGGATTTTTATGCTATTTTTATTACTGTTGTGATTTTGTAAGAGGGATTCATGGCAGTTAGGCTAAGTTTTGTCGAGTTAGCAGCCTTTATACTGATATAAAAATGAAACAAACTGTCAGTCTAAAGAGCTGTCATGGTTTTTTGAAATTAAAAAGTGTTTGTAATTTGATTTTTTTAATATTCGGAAAATTATTATCAAGGTGCATTTTCTAGATTCATAAGAAAATATAAGGACTATGAGTTGTTTATTAGTAAGGTGGTTTTTCGGACAGTCTGACCGTCATATGAAATAATGATATTTTGCCTACATATAATAGGCTATTTTTATAACTGATATGGGTTTACAACGGTTATTCAGGACAGTTAGATCAAATATAGCCTATCTCCATCCAGCAATCTCTGTGATAATTCTGAAAATGACGCAAAAAGTCAACATAAAGAAAATCCACAGTTTCGTGAAAAGGGAAAGGGTTAGGGATGTAATTGTTTAGTATTTAGGAAAGTGCTACAACGCTGCATTATCTGAAATTCTAAAAATTTGCGAAAATTGAAAATTATTTCTCAGTTTTAAAAATTGTCATCTAGGTGAAAAACTCACCAAATTTGAAATTTTTGGTGAAAAAAAATTGAACTCTTAAAATATTTAACATACCTGTATGTTCTAAAGCGCAAATAATTTTTCACGCTATGATGGTTTGTGCAGCCTAAAATTATAGCTATGCTTCAAAGCACTGTGTTAAAAACTTCGGCTTTTTTTATTATTTTATTTTCCTTGGCGAAAAGCTTAAGAAAAAAAAGGAAAAAAAAACACAGTTGATGACTACAAGAAGGTGAAAAATTGTGTCAAATGTTTGCGTTTTTCCTTCGTTTTTGTAAAGTTTAATAATTTTCCAAATATTTAAACTACTTTTCTTTTTAAATCCAGATTATAGAATACAGGCAACTAGAGAAGAAAAGAAGTCATTATGATCAGATTTAATTGGATGCCTGCAAGTGACGTCACGCATACGTGATTGATTAACTTTAAATGCCACGATTTACCAGCGATGACGTCACTTGCACACATCCAATTTCTTTGCAGCAATGGGCATTTAGTTTAAAATTGCAACTTTGATTTAGTTTAAGGTATTTACTTAAAGTTTGGCTTTTTAAATTTTTCGTGGAGAAAGAGTACCTGAAAACGCCCATGAATGATCTGACTGATTAAATAAACCTTCAAATAATGACAATTGATTGCAACATGTGCTTTTACACCCAGAAAGGGGTAAGTTTTCGCAACATTGCTTAACATGTTTCTCAACTAAGAATTTTAACAAGCATACAAACAATTTGAAGAACAAAGAAAAAAAATGTTTTTTTTCCTTGATAGATTATGTTTACATTGAAATATTTATTGTAATTAAATCAGGTTTCCCGATAGTAAAGTTTAAAATGACTATATTAAGAAAATGGAAAACATGAGTAAACAGCTAGACTATAGTAGCTATCTCACTTTTGTTTATTGAGAAAAAAAATGTATTTGATGTATTATTGTATTATAACAATGCAATGTAAAATGTATTTGAGTTGAGTATTTGTTACTGTAGAGAATACAATGTTATTTTTATAACTGAGTTACTATTTTTTCAGACATATAGTTTTGGTCGTAATTTATCTCTTTACAGCAATTTCGCAAAATACTATTTAAAAAAGAATTATAATCAAAAGATTGTGTGTTTTTGTGTGTTTTACAAAAAATGTGATATAAATGTTTTGATTTTATGTAAAATAAATGACTTGTGCTTAACAAAGTTTGTTTTATTTCTTTTTGTTTTTAAATTTTTTTCTGAAACGTGCTAATTTTAAACATGTTTTGAATGAATTTTTATTATATAGTGAGAACAAATCCATAAATTCCGTGGAAAACTTATTTTTATGTAAAAGCATTATTAAGTACAACAATGTCATTAAGCTAGATTGAAAAATATTTTGAATGCAGGAAAAGATCAAATGTAGGTCAGCGAGTTGTGGTGGCTCAGGAGATAAAGCGTTCGCTTGCCAATGTGGTTCAAATCCCAGCTATGGCTAGTTGATACGAATTTTGCTCCCGATTCGCATCTACCACAGTACTGGCGTAAACTATCCTCAGTGGTAGGCGGATCCTGGGTTTGAATCCCTTTGCCTTCGGGTTAACCATGATAAAATTTCGTGCTTTTCCTCACCATGTAACGCAAATGCGTGTTAGTTCCATCAAAAATCCTCCACGTAAACCAGTTTGTCCCAATGCTTGATCCAGGAGTTTCCTTGTTTTCTGGGTTGGGTTCAAAATTACAATGCAATGGAGTTGAATGATCGTAGACTCTGATTTGGGTCAGCTGTTCAACGCCGGTTATAAAATAAAATAAAATATAGCTCAATCAGTGTTTTTTTTTAAATTTTGGATATAGCTCAAAATGCGTGTTTAAATGGGCATTTTATTTCGCTTTTCAAACTTCTCTTACGAAAATTGTTTTCCTTTTTTAAAGTATAAACTAATGGATCTAATTAAATTCGCAATGTGATGTTGTCCATTCGCTTAAATTACGTAATGCATCAGTTTTAAGTTAGTCCTTCTTGAGAAGATATTAAAAGTCAACATTTATATTGATGTAATTGTCATCGGCTCTGGAAATTTATGTCAGAGTATATAATTTATGCATATTATGCTTATTAGGAAAAGTTGCGTCTGTAATATACCCAACAAATCCGGCCTCCAGCCCCGAAGTTCAGTACTTAGCCCTCTTAATGTTTATACTTAGAGTTTGAAAAATTACGCACGAAATTTTGTGTCTATTTATTAAACTTAGGTTGAGCATTAAAAAGGTGCATTTTTTGCTGCTTCCATTATATTAAAAGTGCATTTTGAGTTGTGTCCATTTTATTAAACACGCTTTTTGAGCTGTGTCCATTTTTTAAACATGCATTTTAAGTTGGGTTCATTTTAGTAAACTTGCATTTTAAGCTGCGTCGACTTTGTTACACACGTATTTTAAACTGTGTTCATTTTATTAAACACGCATTTTGTGCTGTGTTCACCCTATTAAACACGCATTTTAAGTTGTGTCGATTTTATTTAGCACGCGTTTTAAGCGTGTTGGTTTAATTAAACATTTAATTAAACATAAAAGCTCATCGACGACTTAATTTCTTGTCTTTTTCTTTAACTTCAATCGATTCAGAGTATAAAAAAAAGTTACATTTATGAGCAATACATCAATCTTCTAATGTCGAATGGGCAATTGATATAAGTCAATTTTTTTAATTTTTATGCATAAAATCTCGTCTAACTTCTAAGCTACTGGTTTTATCGACTTGATTTTCATTTCTTCGTATTTACCACCAAAAGATTTATGAGGAAAATAATACCAACTTCGCGCAAATAGCAATTTAAAAAAAAAAGCATTGTGAGATGTTTAAATAGGCAGATGTTAAATGAAAATTTTTTACTTTTTTTATCCAGAAAGCCTCTTATAACTTTTCGACTTTAACAATTATCTATCCAGTTGTGATTTGTTTCGATTCAATGATATAAAATCTCAGGAAACTATACTTCACTTTCTTAGATAAACTCTGTTAGATATAGAAACGCGTATAAGTCAAAAACTGTACTTCTCATATTTGAAACCATTTTAAAAATAATAAAATCGCTTTCTGTCTACAGTATTATTCGAACAATGCTATACAGCCTAATTCGGCAAAATGTGTAAGTAATGATGTGTTATAGTTACACTTTGTATATTTTCAGTTATACAACGCAATAGGGCTAGAAAAACCACTCAGTTTTAGGAAATGGTAAACTTATAAACGACGCGGAATATTTTCTGTTATTTTGAGAGAGAGAGTCGATTATACAATTATTCTTTAAGAAATAATCGAAAAGTTATGCTATCTTCAACGCAAACATTAAATTTTATCGGTTGAAAATAGTTTTCAATTTTTCAAATCTTCAAGCGATTTGAAAGATGTTATACAGGTGTTATTTTCCCTAAAATAACAAAATTTCATTTATGGACAATAAATTATAGCCAATTTTTTTAAATCGTAGATAGTTTTCAAGTTTTGAGAATTTCCAGAAATTTTGTATATGGGTAAAAAGTTGCTATTTTTTTAAAAAAAATAAAATTTTACTTACAGACAATAAATAACATAAATTAAATTAGTTTACAATTTATGAGAATCTTGGGAGAATTTGGAAACAGGTAAAAATTTTCTATTTCCTTTCTAAAGTAACAAATTTTGATTACAAACAAACTATATAAATTTCGTTATAATTGAAATTGGCTTAAGCATTTCGGGAATTTCGAGAGGTTTTGAAATTGGTTTTAATCTAAAAATAATAAATCTTAAATACAGTGAATATGCACTACATTTTATTTATTAAGATTAATTTCAAGTTTTCAAAAAACTTTGAAAATGGATAAAAATTTGCTATTTTTCAAAAAACAACAAGTTTTAATTGCAGGTACAAAGTTAAAGATTATAAAATTTACTACTTAAGGCTAGCTTTCAAGTTTTAAAAAATTTCGAGAGTAAATGGTTAAAAATAAGTTAATTTTTAATGATATTAAAACATTTGAAAAATATAATTATCAGATCAGATTTTTGATTACAAATTATTACTGGAAATAGAAAAAAAAAATGTTTTTTGATGAATAATTCAAACTCATAGACAAAACAAAATCATTTATTAAAGATAAAAAAGTAATATGCATTATTAATGTTATACAAAAATTTAAACTGGGTGATCAAAATCTTCATTATAGGTTTANAATAGATTAAAATAGAAAAGATAGAAAACAAAAAATATAGAATAGGAAAAATTAGAATAGAAGAAATATAATAAAAATTAATATAATATATATATATATATATATATATATTATATTAATTTTTATTATATTTCTTCTATTCTAATTTTTCCTATTCTATATTTTTTGTTTTCTATCTTTTCTATTTTAATCTATTCTTTTTTTTTCTATTTTATTTCGTTACTTTTTATTCTATTCTATTGTGTTTTTCTATTCTAATCTCTTCTCTTCTATTTTTTTTCTTCTTCTCTTTTTTTCGATTCATTCTTTTTACTTTCATTCCATTCTTTTTTTTTTTTGTTCTATCCCATTAATGTCTATTTTATAACAAATTCATTTTTAAATAAATGCTTTTCCGGAACATTTACTTTTAAATGATGTAGCTACGTAAGTTTTTAAATTTGTAGTCTTTATCAATTAAAATTTGACTTTGATCACTTTCTCAGAGCGTATTTTTATCCAGTGTAGTTTTAAAATAATTTCAATTAAAACATTTCGCTAATTAATTATGCGTCTTTTTTCTGTTGCCTTTTTTTCCTTCTTTCTTTATTTTTTGCTATTTTACAGATTGATGAGTATTTTTCAAAGTAAGTGGTAGGGAAATGCATCGACTGAAACATTACTACCACTCACTTGCGCTAGATATAAATTGTAGTAGCGTAGTGTACATGAGTAATTGTTTTGGATCTTTCCCATGTATGAATCCCAGGGCGTCGATAATAGCCCATTAGAGAACTAGTATAACAATGTCATCAAAATTTAAAAATAATTTATAAATGTCATGAGTACTCTAATAAAACAATTATTAAAACTAATTTATAAATAGAATGAAAAATGTAATGAAACGAGTCATATTATAGCAAATATTTCGTAGAACCGATGAATTCGTAAATAAATTTTTAACAGAAATGCGAATTCATGAAATAATTCCCGAAAAAAAATTGGATCTCATTCTAAGAACACAGAGCACTAGAAATGATATATTGAAAATTGACGGTTTAAACCACATTTTACTTTCAATTTTCTTCTCTTTCAGGCGTTAAAAAAGAACGCCCGTATTTATTGTTTAGGTAAAAAAAGAAGTAAATAAACAAGTAGAAAACAGGGCGGGGCAAATGCATGTTTGTCCGAAATACTTTAGCTCCACAAACCCATATTTAGGAAAAATTTCTCCATTAACTTCGATGTCGATTGAGATGGAGGGGAAGGGGCTTAAAGGGGGGGGGAAACATGAGTGAAGAAGGTATTTTTACTTGTGGAAAAACGAAAAAATAGCATTGCAGAAATAAAAAAGAAACGAAAATTTTTGAACAGGGCTTTAATTTAGTTACCTGTCTCTCTGAGCCTCGTGGTCCCTCACATTTTCTTCACGGTCAATTTAGCGGCGTGAATCGGAAAATCAGAGGGAGTGCGAAGAAGGGGGAATCGAAAATGGTCTTTTTTGTCAACCCCCAAGAAGATGCAAAGAAGCCTGTTCTTGCGTAGGCATAGGCACTTAAGATGAATTACCAGTGAAATGCACGATCACTACAGTTCACGAAGTCACGCGGATGCTTTTCCGTCTTACCTCACCTACTTACAGGGATTTTTCGACCAGATTATTCCCTATCTTTCAAAGAATCTTCTCTGCCGAGCTATTTAATCGGCATTTTAATTATATATATATATACATATATATATATATATATATATACATATACATATATATATATATNTATATATATATATATATATATATATGTCGGAGAATTTTAGGGTTGGAAATACATAAAGCAATGATATCTCAAAAATATATTTGTACAAATGAAAAAAAATTATAATTTATTTTTACAATACTTTTTAAAGTTAATTTATAGTAAAATATAAAACTTAAGCAAGCGTCTGACTTAAAAAAATTAAAATTCATTCCTAAAACAAACTAATTTATCGCCGATTGAAATTTAGAACAATCTCCGATATAAACGAACATAAAATTAAAACTTAAAAAACCACGTTTTTTTTAGAGAGATTAAAAATGAGCAAATAAATTTAAATCTTTACACAAAACGTGTGCATCACGTTAATAATAGTTTGCAATAATATTTAATATTAATAGTGTATTAATAAACACTTTATAAATAATAAACTCCTATCAGTACCTAAAAAATCAGCACCAGTAACAGCAAAAATTTTAACATATGCTTCCTTTTCAAATCACTTCCACTCAAAAAGCTTAATCTTTAAAAACATTTTTCTGTTTTATTATTTTTTCAAGCTCAATTCAAATTTAGTTTAATTTAATTGCAAATATTTCTGATTTAAAATATTTCTGATAAAGTTAAAACTAATAATTTTTCAATTAAAAAGTTTATATAAATTGGATGTTACGTTAATGCGCTACATCCGAAGGAAATAGAATTTTGTTATGTATATTGTCTATTAGAGGAAAAAATAAGCTTTAGGGGAAAAAAAACTAACACTAAACATTTACAAAACGCTTACAAAATTACGTTACAATTACGTTAGAAATAAGTTTACAAAACATCGTTCCAATCGTACCAATCAGCAGTAAGCGTTTTACATGTAGGGATACAGTAAAACGCTTACTGCTGATTTTCACTGTATTTGTTTTTAAATTTAGAAAATTTAAGTGCTTTCAAAATACTATTTAACATTTCCTTTATCTCAGCTTCTCAGATTCATTGGTGTATTTATTCTATTTGATAAACATTTATTTATCAAGGGATGGTGCATTTACATAAGTGTGAACACGGGTTCGAATACTAGCGATGGCTGGTCGATACGAATTCCTCACCTGTCTCGCTCTGACAAAAGAGCTGACGTAAAATATCCTCTATGGAAGACAGATCATGGGTTAGAGTCCCCTTGCCGTCAGACTAACCGTGGAAGGTTTTCCTCTCCATGTAACGCAAATACGGATTAGTTCAATCAAAACGTCCTCAGCGAAGGCAAAATTTCTCTCCCAATACTTGATCCTGGAGTTCTTCTTCTTGTCTTCTGGATGGGGTTCAAAATTACAAGGCTACGGAAGGGAGCATTGGTAGTCGTTAACTCAAAATTACGGCCGGCTGCTCAACGACGGTTGTAATATAAGAAATGAAAGCAATTAAAAGATCAGAATATATATTTTTTTATAATTAATGATCAGAGAAAAAAGTGGTTACTTAATAATACATTATTAAAATTCTACAAATCAGAAAGGCCATGCTATTGTAGAAGAAAATAAAGGAGACGAGCAAGTTATTTACTTTCCTGCAATAACGAGTATTTTATTTCTGTGCTACTGAAGACGAAAACCTAAGGAGCAAGTGAAATGCTTTCCAGCAGTACTAGGCGTCTTATTTACACGCTACTAAAGATGGATATAAATTACGAAGATGAAGACAAATTGTTTGCATCCTTGCTTTACTAGGTATTTTGAAATTTCACGGAAAAAAAGTAAATGGTTGAGTAAAATACACTTTAGTTGCTGCGTCAAGTGTGTGTCATCTGCTGCGTCAAGTGTGTTATTCCCATGTTGCCAAGTAAAAATATGAAGGAGTTAGTGAAACACATGTTAAGTGTTTGCCTGCAGTCTTTTCTCCATGTTACATAATATATATATTACATATATATATATATATATATATATAT
>NC_092210.1:23723757-23736178 GCF_043381705.1 Parasteatoda tepidariorum
TATATATATATATATATATATATATGATAACCTCTGACTGCCATGCAGGATTGATATCGTCTGCCCATGCTGTGGAGTTAAGAAGCTTTTGAGGAATTTTTTCCCAATCCTCTTGTAGTGCTAATTGCAGCTGCGGGTGCCTGGGGTAGTACTGCCAAGCGTCTTCTTAGAGTGTCCCACCCGAGTTCAGTCGGATTTTATTCTGTAAACCTCGATGGCCATTACATGCGCACAATATCTTCACTCTTCAACAGTTCTGTGATAGCCATTGTACTATAAGGTGTAGCAATAT
Organism: Parasteatoda tepidariorum; assembly: GCF_043381705.1. NCBI lineage: Eukaryota > Metazoa > Arthropoda > Arachnida > Araneae > Theridiidae > Parasteatoda > Parasteatoda tepidariorum. Next base: position 23,724,050 of record NC_092210.1, read on the forward strand.
CGCCCGTGAAGATGAACTCAGAACCCACAGCACCTCTAAAAAGACGCACATGAGGAAGGAAATCCTCGGTATAATAGCGGGCACCAGTGAATGAACCACCTTGGAAGATATGTAGATCAGTATGGGTACCAAGCAAAATACCGCTATGTGCAAGAACTTCTTCCCCATACAAGAAGTCCTCCTCCAAATCTCTTTCGATAATGTTAAAGGGGTTATTGCGTGTTCCTCGCTCTCTCCTGATTTACATACGTCCAGAATCTCTACCCCCCTCCATTGCGTATCTGTCCAGTTGATGTTTTCCATACACATCACTAAAGGGCATCAACGGTGAACTGACGTTAATGGAACACACCGTACTGGCCGTCATACAAATAGATTACTCCTGTTCAGTCTCCTGGTCACGGTAAAACACGATATCGGGCATCCAGTACTTTGCTGTTTGTGCTTAGCGATTTCTCCTGCTATCAACCGTCTGTACCTTCTAGCCTGTAGGACTATATACCAGTCGTCCGCTGCCGTGGTTGCGCGAGGACGACCTCTATTAAACCTTCGGACAGCTGTTCCTGTCCCCTGAAATGTTCTACGCTCTTGAAACGATGCTGTGGGTGATTCCAAACTCCGCAGCTGCACTGATCATGTTTCGACCTTCTATTGACTTCCTGATGATCCAAATGTCGTTTTCTGTATTATCTGTTGGCAATATCACACCGTGACAACAAATTCACTTCATTTAAGCAGATGTATAGTTTGTCTAAGCTAAGAACTCCTCTCGCCACAAAATCTGAGGCCGTATGGGGCTATGGAAATAAGAATGGCACATTTTAGGGAGAGTAGTCTCACTCTAGGACTAACACAATAGACCGGAGCAAGAGATTCCCTTTCTCTTGCCGACCTGAGCCGAAACCACTTCAAAATAGTGACCCCTCACCCCTACTTGAAATAGTCATACCTCGCTACCATAGTCACAGCCACAGGTCCAGGCGACTGTCTGGAGGAGTTCTTATTTTAGACAAGCTATATACCGGGCAATACCACTCACATAAATACTGAGCTACTACCTCCAGCCCGTTTTATTTCCTTACAGCGCGTCTCCTGGTACGTCATGGTGCATCTATGCAAATTTTCTACTTTACTTTAACGTGATTGGTCTTCTCAATGAGCTTTCCTTCCGTTGTAACAATCTGTTTTTTTTATTATGCTAGTTTTTCCATTTCATTTCGTCTTTAATTTTTGCAATGTATATGCATATTGATATAAAAGAAATAAGCTATGTACTAGAAAGCAAAAGTAATGGAGTAAAGATATTTATTTGTCTGGAAGAACAGTAAGAAATCGTCATACTATCATTGACGACAAAGATGCTTAACTAATGCTGGTAATATGTATTAATTGAAGTGAAAAAAGTAACTAATGTACTAAAAAGCAAAAATAATGGAGAAAAGATACTTGTTCGTTTTGGAGAGCGGTAAAAAATCGGCATTGACACTAATGCTCAATTAATATCGATAATTTATATTACTTGAAATAAAATAAAATAAGCTATATGCTATAAAGCGGAGCACGAATTTCCTATTAACTGAGAAAAGGTTAATAGGAAATTCGTCTTGGAAAACCGCAGAAAATTGCCATTAACATATAACGCTTAAATAATTTGTATTATTGACTGTAATATGTACTACTGGTATTATGGTAATTGGTGGAGTTTTGATAAGAATTCTACACAAAAATATGGCTTTAGTTTTTTACCACCATAGACTAATAATATAAGTATAGTGTGGCTTTCAGGAGAACTCCCCCAGACACCTGTCTCGCATCGTGGCGGGTACCATGGTTACGTGGAAAAGTCACTTCGTATAGGGGTGTGGGGTGAATTGTTTTGTCTTGATCTTTGCATAGGTCAGCATGAGTAAACCAATCAACTCCTTCATTTCTCCATTGCACCCCCATTAGAAATGTGCTCTCGATTGTAACCATAGCAGCAGATAACCATAGACTTTTAGTCTGGAGGAGTTCTCCTGAAAGCCGCACTATAGATTTCTCTCGCAATGGTAAACTCACATTCACTTTGAAACCAACATCTGTCTGATTTCGCCACTCAGCACGTGACGAAAAAGGCGGCATGGTAAGCAATGTTCGCTACTTATTTCTATATTTGGCAATGCGTTAACATCTACTATTTCGTATTAACATGAATCGATAGACATCTGGCAATATATGTAGCACTTTATGGATAGGACTTTTGATAAAAGTCAATAATAGTAAATGGTAGTCTTGAGATAAAATGCTTGAAAAAAATATTCTGTATTATAGTTGTAAGTAAGCAATGTATTTCATGAATATTTTAATTACACAGAACAAAAAATTATTATCTAAATTATTTTTAATGCTAGAAAGGTGAATGCTCCATTAATTAAGAAATTCAATATGCAATTTAATATTGCAAAATAAAAAAAATTTAGCACAACTTATAGACTTCGTGACTTATAAAAAATTTTTTTGTAAAAAATATAATTTCCTATCTAGTAATTCATCGAAAGAACTCATGTAAGTTAACACGAATTAGTTATAAATTCTGTTCAGTGTCTTAAAAGGTATTGAAATTTTGATGCTATAGGGAAAAATAGGGATTTTTGGGTTGATATTAAGAAAATCAGGCTGGAAAGATGAATAGGAGCAAAAATTGTTCCACGACCACCCTGCTTGTCGGAATGCGGCTCGACCTCACACCTCGGCTGGGCCCTTTCCTCATAATTACGCGGTAGCGGCCCCCTATTTACGGGACCCAATGAAGATGTAGACTTGCAACCCCTAATCATTCTGTCACTTGCCCGCCTTCATTATCAGTTTGGGGGACCCACGAGTTCACCCTCCGTCCACTCTTTCACTTAAAGTTCCTTCCTTTTTCTTATTTTTTTTTAATTTATAAATGCCTAAGGGGAGGCAAAAATATAAATAAAATAGCCTTTCCAATGTCTGCCCAGGTGTTGGTCGTAATTAATTCCCAGTACGCATAGTATAACTAAAATCCTACTTCTGGTTTCGAGTTTTGGGTAGGCAGTAGTAGAATGAGCTAGAGTGTGGTCGGTGATCAAAAGGGATAATTACATGCAACTGCGTTTTTAAAGTGGTTTTTATTTTTCATTATTTTTTTTTTGGGTTGCCATCTATTTCGTCAAATTTACGCCTTGTCTTTCTAGAAGGGGAGAAAATTCTTTTATAATTACGTGTCTTTTTTTCTGAAAATCGCGCCAGCTCATGTCTATATTTTTACATCCTGATGATTGAATGCTTTCATGAGATAATGAATAAAGTAATCAGTTGAGTAAGCTGACAAGAACGCAGAAAATTACGTCAGCTTTATTCTATTTATTTATTAAGAGATGTTTGAAAGGTTTAGAAAGAATAGTGCTAAGACACGCTTTTTCGAAACTTTATATTTTCTAACAAACATATACAAAAACACTTTTTAAAAGCAAACTGTTCCTTAGAACTGTTCCCAGATACTTTATAGTTTTTCCGGTATCTGTAATAGATTGTGGAACACTGCTAAAAAAATCGTGTTATCTATTTGAAAATATCAGTACTTTCCGTCAAAAACAATCTTTTGGACAAATTAAAAATGTGCACTCTCAGAAATAAAACTCTTACTTTTGACGATTCAGCTATCTTTGACCATTATTTCATTTAATATGAGAGTCATTTTGTCACGAAATCACGTGATTTGCGACGAAACTCGAACTCTCAAATATATGACAAAAATGTTTTCTCAACTCTAAACCTCGCCGTAGGGCATGAGGGAAGATTGTTAATTAGACTGACGAATTTAGAATGAAGACTAGACTATCGGAAATAAAATGACGAAATGAGTCAAACATACTGCATGGTGGGCATGGAATTGGCCAAGCCCACCAATAGGAAAAACACATTTTTAGTAGTTTATCCCATCAAAATAAAGATTTAGTCACATTTGGCACAAAGCTCGTGCTCTAAGCAACTCGAGATAGTCGAAATTTACCGTAATCAAGCAATTTTCTCTCCTGTTCCCATCTATTTCAAGAGGACAGTAAGAAACCTGTTATCTATCTTATTATACCTACCATCTTTATTATAACTGTAAAGTATTGGTGCAGTTTTAATAGGTACTAAATATACTAATATTTTATTTTCAATGAGCTGCAGAATCGGTCTTGCCGATGAGCAGACCTAGTGCGTTCTCCAGAGGTGGTATCCACTCTTTCAGGACCACCACAATGGGTGAGATACCGTTGGTCATGTTGATTCGGGCGTCTAGTTTCTGCTACACTAGATGGCAGCACCGAGACTCTATTTTGGATGCTAAAGTGCACAAGGAATTTAATTTTGCCGGAAATGCCAAGAGCCAATAAGGCACTCCAGGGATCTGTTACATACCGCATAATCATACGACATGGCCGCTGAGGATTTTCTGCATCCCGAAAATCCGGTGTCTGGGCAGGGGATCGAACCCACAGACTTGGGCTCAGAAGGCCGACGACAAACCAACTGCGCCACCCAGCCACTAAATATACTAATATAACGCTTTGTACCTATATTAGTACATTCCGTACCTATTAGATCAGGACCAATACCGTACAGTTTTAACATAGATACTGTGGTTATATGGATACTGCTTGCTCTAGCTCCTTATAGTTTCTAATCCTCCATCAATTCAAATAAACAATTTAAAGTAGAGTAAGAGTCAATAAAACATATGCGCAAGTAAGCGGGGGGGGGATTTATAATTCTTCGTAAAACTACCTTATCCCTATTACAAGCCATTAACCACTTATCACTCATCATCACTAACAAGGAGAAGGGGGAAGAGGTAGTTGGGGATAGCAATTATTTTGATCGATTTATTATAAAATATTTAGGATATTTAGAATTAATTTTCCGTTAATCCCTTCGAGAATCTGTATTTTCTTTTCTTCCTAAGCGAGTCTTTCAACCAAAAGCAATTAGTTTTAAACTATGACAACGAGTTATGTCAACATGCATATTCCCTCTCCCTAGAATGAGCTCCTCAAAAAAAAAAAAAAAAAAAAAAAAAAAAAAAAAAAAGAATTCTAGTTAGCCGGATGCGTTCAAGACAATGGAACTTCATGCTCAGAGTCACATTCATCGAATTCAACTTCACCACTTTTGTCATTAGAAAAAGAGTGAATAATGACATTTTTAGAACGCCTCATAAATTGGAGGTTCATTAAGGGATCACATTAAGCAAGATTGCAATCGTTTGAGACAAAAAAGTCTGCTGTCAACTTCCAATGGACAGATGACAGACAAAGAGTGGGACTTACTGTCATATATGGAGGATTATTTTACCAAAGAATCTGTAAATCAAATTCATTCCAACGATGATAAACCGGTTTCAAAACAGTTCCTAAGATAAGATATCTATGTTGATATGAAAAGTTGAATTAAGCTTTCAATGCTTCCGAATTTGACATGAAATGCTTGCAAACAAGAAGGAGCTTAAGACTTCGGTGTGGATAGGCATTCTTGTTTCCGAAATATAAGGAAACGGATTATAACGAGGTGCCTTCAAAAACGATAACAGTTTGAGGATTTCACTTATATTTGTTTAATTTTGTCTTAAAGATTTGTAAAATGTTGTAACTATTTATTTCAAACAGACATACAATGATCGTTTAGTAAAATGACCAAAAGAATAGGATGTAAAGGTCTTGTGAATCAAATTTATGAGTTAGTTCTTGGACTATTTACTTTACCAGCACAACTGAATCGCAGTCATAGAGTTCTCTGGTTGGACTATAATTTGTCCAACTTAAGACTTTCGTTAGAAATATAAACATTTTTAACATGCATTTGTTGTGGGAGAAGTTAGGAATCCAGCATTGTACACTGTAGAAATTGTGATGTAATATCTCTCAGAATTAGTTAATGAACAATGCTAAAAGTTGAGTTAGGAACAATTTTTTTCAAGTCGAGCTTGCATATTCAATTTGAAGGGTGTGCGAAAGGCCCGGATAGTAAGTAGGACTAAGGGCTCGTGTTGAGATCGTGAGTTCGAATCCTGCCGGCTGAAGAATTCTCGTGTATTAAACGGAGACTGGTGCACGAATGGGGTCACAAAGTTCTCCACGTTTCCATAACAAATCAATACTTCTGAGGATACTGAATTAGAGATTGATCGTTCTCTGATTCCGGTCAAAATCACGATCTGTGGATGAATGAATGGAGTATGAATGGGTCCACCAGCTAAAATGGACTGTGACGTCTGTGTGTGGCTGAAGCCGTATTCTTAGCCATAAATGGCGTCATTGAAAAACAAGAAAAGCACCCTCTGCCTTAAAAATGGCTTGGATTCCCATAGCAGGCTTGCTAGAATTGGCAAGTGGCATTAGTAACAACAACAACAGGGTGTAGGAATACAAACATTTTATACCACGATCATTCGCCACGATCATACGGTAAATATGTTTTCGTCGGAAAACTCCCATGTCGGCTCGTTCTATTTCGTCGGTAATTGTTTTCAATCGATTACGAGTTGACTAGTGTTTACGACTGTCTTCAATGTTGCTTTTCATATGCAGAAAATAAAGTTCGTCGTTAAAAATATGCATGTATTTTTTTAGCTGTGTAATAAGGATACTTATATTTTAATTTTCAAGTTTCTATAAAATGTATTAAGTACTTTTATAATGTATAATTGCTATCTGATCTAATAAGCCTAGTTTGAATTTGCCTTAATACTCCATCTTCTACGCGTATGTTTGATTAACGAACTCATTTTATATGAAGAATTAGTGTATGTATTCAACCTAAATATTGATTCTCACTTTACATCGTTTCGAAAAGATAACTTTATTGATTCTTATGAGTACCATATATTACTGTAATTATAAATTTTAGTGTTGCTAAATATCAAGCATGGTGGTTAGTGGCAGCTTAATCACACCAAATAATGCAAAAGAGCATGCTATTATTGTTTCAGACCACCAGGAACTATCTTTGGGTTTCCGTGTAGTTAAACTCCAAGGGGAATACCACTTTTGTGTAAAGTAGTTGCCACCATTTTTGGTGTTCAGATGCACGAAAATTTTTTACACAGTGTATATACAGTGCCAAAAATCTACCGGTAAAATAACATTTACTACATTGATTAGTTATTGTATACAATACCAAATGTCAAAATCAGCAAAATATGAAATATCATTATTTCATAACTTTAATTAGTATAACGTAAATTTATATTGAATTAGTTGCGTATGCATTAGTTGAAAGTATTTCTTTGTACAAATTACTGACTGCAACTTTAGTTTTGCAATTTTAACCTTGCGGGCAAAAGAACAAAAACAAGGGGTAATCTCTTTTTTCTTCTTATTGTCATACTATAAAGTTTAAGAATGACTCATTTTCGAGTTTTCCAAAGTGCTTCCTACATTCACCATCGACCAGCCATTCACCATACTTCATACATTGACCAACCAATGCTGGGAATCGAACCTGGGTCACCTCATTGACAGCCGAGCAATCTATCCCCTGAGCCACCATGGCTCTGGATTAAACATTGCTTAAGAGCGCTAACTTCAATTCATTTTCAAAATAGTGTTAGAATTTTATGCACAAATAATTGAATGAGTGATAAACACTAGTAAAATTTTCAATTATGAATTTTATCAATAATCTATAAATTGAATAAATAATAAAAAGCCCCACTTGAATAGGACACAGTTTAGAAATGTTTTTCATTTAGAAACTACCTAAGCAACCGATATTTTGTTCACTAATTTTTCCAAGATGCTCTCTCACCTGAACTGTTCATAAAATTTTATCAATAATTTATAAATTGAATAAATAAGAAAAATTCCTACTTGAATGGGACACATTTTAGAAAGATTTTTCATGTAGAAACTACCTTGAGCAACCGATATTTTGTTCACTAATTTTTCTTAGATGCTCTCTCACCTGAGCTGTTCATAAAATTTTATCAATAATTTATAAATTGAATAAATAAGAAAAATTCATACTTGAATAGGACACATTTTAGAAAGGTTTTTCATTTAGAAACTACCTAAGCAACCGATATTTTGTTCGCCAATTTTCTTTAAGATGCTCTCTCACCTGAGCTGTTCTTAAAAGCCAATAAAATTGATAAGCATCAAAAAAGCAATTCCGTCTCTTTTCAGAGCTATCAACGAGTCATTGAAGCTTTCACCGACTTTGATTGCTGCTTTTAAGCAAATATTTTCAACACTATTTTTTTCACTCATAAGCATAAAAAAACTTTTTAAAGTGATTTTTTGGGGTAAAAAAATTTTTTTTTTCAGATCTAGTTCGAAAAGTGTTATGATGGGTTGGGACAATTAGTATTCAAAATTTTTTTTCTCCACCTGAATGGCAGTTTATAGATTATTTATAAGCACTAAAAATAAGGAAAGATCTTACCTGCAGATAAAAGTGGGTTTATTGGAAATACTGAGGGGAAAAAAACTCCCCTGATTTGCTTCATTTTTGGTCACAACTGCTTAGTTAATGGAGGGTAAAATAAGGTATATGAGAAGATAATGCTCTTATAGTGGACTGAGATGTATCAACTTAAAAACAAATTATTTATTCTAAAATGGACGCTTTACCTTGCCACCAAATTTTAATGGAAAATTTCATTTCATCTCTATTTGGTAATTCAAAATTTAAAGTTAGAGAAAAGTGAGATCAGACTGACCTAGAGTAAACCAGGAAGCTTCCAATGTTGAAAAGAACATTCTCAAAATGTGTCCAAATTATTGCAGGATTACTATCCCACTGCGTACTCCTGAGAAATACAGCCATGATTGGATACCTGTAAGTGACGTCATCGTAGGTAAATTGGAGCATTTGTCGATTTTAAATAGGTTTGACACACAGGCGTGACGTCGCTTGCAAGTACCTAATCAAAACTGATTTAAATCCTATGGTTTGGCATAACCACTACACTTCTCGAGTTGCAAGTACTCAATTTGTTGGCATTTTGATACTTTGAAAAAAGAAGTTCAGCATTTGAAAATTCATAATTCACTATAGGTTTGCCTGAATTCACTTTTTCTATTCTTTAATTTTTGAGCAATTTATTTTTTGAGAGAAAAAGAATTTATCAAGAATGGTTGATTCCACCGTATACCGTCCTCTTAACCTCTTAAACAACAAATATAAACTCTAAACAACAATATATATATATATATATATATATACAAAATCAAAAATCATTAAAAAAAGTAAATATACAATAATACTTTAGCCTGTGGATGGATTAAATGTATTAAATGACTAAGCAGAAACTCCTGATTAGTATTTGTTTTTAGAACAAATTCTAAATTTTTCTTCTTCAAACAAATAGTTGCATTAGTATAATAGGAATACAAAAACTATTAAAAGAGGGAAATGTAACAAGATAAGTGTATACTTTAGTTCATGGCAAGAAAAAAGTTTATTGAAATGACTGATTAGAAACTGTTAATTACTATTTGTTTTAATATTAATTTTAATCAATAATTATTGTATATAATTGTTAATTAATACTTGAAGCAAACTAAAAAGTATAAAAAGTGATGTAAATATTAAGACAGAATATATACGTTAGAATATAGTATAGTTTGAAAAAGTGTATCGACAATCTCAGCAGATACTGCTAATCGATATTTGTTGTAAACGTAAAAGAACTTCTACACCATTCTTGAAAAAGTGGCAAAAATCTTCGTAAAACTGTGAATTAATTAAAACTGTAGTTTGAAATGCAGAATAATTGAATCCAAACATCTAAAATTTACTGTGATTACTTGCTTTAAAATATGTAAAATGCCATAGCAGAAACTGTAAATTAATATGTATTTATTTTAATTGTAGCAAAATTCTAGTTTGCCCTCCGTTTTTTTTTTGTTTTTGTTTTTTTTTGTACAATCCGAAATAAATTGATAGGATAAATGCTTGACCATAAATGGCGCACTATATGAACAACTTAGAATTTCTGGTTGATGGACGGGTGAAAACATTACCATCAGGGGTTGTGTGGGGGTAGAAAAGACATTTTACGATGCTTTTTTTTAAAAAGATGCAGGTGTCTGTGCCCGAAGAAAAACGTGCCATTAGATAATGTTTACTACTGCACCTAGAGTTTTATAGTCCTTAATCTTCCTATGCTTTTCACTAAAAATGTTTGCATAATAGCAAATGAAATACAGCAGCGTGTAATAGAGATATTCACTATTACAAAAGCTTTTCTTCTTTTGCCCCTAAATTAAAACGTAAAGACCTAATCTCAGGAGTTAGTATTATCCATTAAAGTTGGAAATGGTTCAAAAAGGCAAGAAACATTGTTGACTAATGGTATTAATTCATAAAGTGTAAGTTTGTGGGCTTTTGTGACACAATAAAAACGTTATTTGAATGGATATCTACCAAATTTGGAATAATTGTTTCTTATCAGCTGTCTACTAAACCATTAACTTTTGGTTTTAAATTTATTGAAGGTTTTATTGCTTGTGAAATTAGTAGGTAGTATTTTATTTTATTTTATTTTATAACCGTAGTTGAACAGCCGACCCAATTTAAGGTTTACGACTACTAATATTCAACTCCGTAGTCTTATAATTTTGGACCTTATCCAGAAGACAAGGAACTCCTGAATCAAGTATTGGAGGAAATTTGCCTTCGTGGAGGACTTTGGGATGGAATTAACCCGCATTCGCGCATGGAGAGGAAGACCACGAGAGTCTCCCACGGTTAGCCTGACGGCAAGGGGACTCTAACCCATGATCCGCTTACCACTGAGAATATTTTACGTCTGTGCTGTGGTCGGTGCGCACCGGTTGCGGAATTCGTATGCGACCAGCAATCGCTGGGATTCGAACCCGATTCACCTCATTGGAAGGAGAATACTCTACCCCCTGAGCCACCGTGACTCAGTAGGTAGTATAGGAAAAATGATGTTACTGAATGAAACGTTTAATACAATATATTTATGAAAAATCTGATAAAGTTTTGATCTTCTTGTTCTATTATCTTTTGAGAATCTTTTTCAAAATGTAAACCAAAACACATGCACGTTCAAGGGTTTCAAATAAATACTTGAACGAGGAAAGAAAAAACGAAAGAGATAAAAAAAAACGCTATTGAATTCTATCGAATAATTATTAAAATGAGTGGAAATGAAAACATTAAAAGTTTAGTAGTCCTTAATTAAACTCTTGATGTTTCTAGTTCAGTTTTTTCCAGTTACAGACTTGTTTGACTTTACTTTGAAAAGGATTTTAGAAAAATGCATTCAAAGTGATTATTATGGAATGCCATGCATACATTTTTTATTTTAGTAACTAAGTCTATAATAAAAATCATAGATATTTTTATGGACTATTCTCTTACTAATATTAAAGAGTTAATGACTCTCAACTGTAAGTTTTCCCCTAAAAACTGTAAAGAAAAAAAAATCTAGAATTTATTTACTTTTAGACACAAGTAGGATGATTTTATTTGCTGTTGTTTTTTTAAGTCTAAAAACATTTACAAAACATAGAAATTTGTATTAATACATTTATATAACATTTATAGAAGGTATCTTAATATATATTTCAAAGCATAGAATCAAAATATTCTTATATTTCTCCCATCACGAGTTGGCTTGTACAAAGTGAGAGTCAAGTGCACCGGCAGAGTTTATTCCAGCGATTCAGGGGTGGAAGGTAAAGCAAAACAAAGCGAAAAATAAACAGAGAATCAAAGAAAAGTTAATCCTTATTTGGCGCATTGCAGAAAAAAATGAATAAAAATCTAACTTATTTAAAAGAGCTTTATATCTAAGGGAAACAATGAATCGAAATGGTATGTCAGTTGATAGTTTTCGCCAATAGAATTGCGCTCATATTTCGCGTGTTTTATTTTTTCCCACTTATAAAAAGTGAACTCTTCTGCTAAACTTGCTCCCCACCGAATAACTTGCAGTGGTTGAATAATAACATCGCTCATAATATGCATTTTTAAGAAACCTTTTAAAAAAGAAGTGAAAAATACTAGCATTTTAGGGTTTCGGAATAAGTTTAATCAAGAAAAGAAGAAAAAAAATTTAAACTCATGTATTATTTAATATATATATATATATATATAACACACATAACA